>NC_092397.1:29127346-29229846 GCF_030028105.1 Mobula birostris
ATTTTTCATTTTAATCAATACCACAGGGACGATGCCACTGGTTACATTGAACTAATATTCAGGTACTTTGCAGCAGAGCATCTGGAGCACAAGACTAGACTATTGATTCAAACACTCTTCTGTGATAAATATATAACTTTCCTCGAGTCTCGGTGTGGCACGGTTTGAGTGGTGTGTATTCCGTAGTGACATTTGGGCTGATGGAATTGAGAATGATTTTGACTGTAGATTTATAACCTGTGTGTGCACAGTGATCAGTAATGAGACTTCTGTTTGATCAGATTAAAACACACATGGGTGATCAGATCGCTGATGACATGAATATTGGTGCAATTGTGGGTGGTGAGGAAGGTTGTCAAACGGACAGAACAGGATGTAGTTCAGTTGGAATCATGGATGGAGAAACGGGGGACAGAGTTTAATCTGGACAAGTGTGACGAGTTTACATTCCAATGTTGGAGGAATGTACACAGTAAATGACAGCACCCTTGGGAGCAGTGATATATCTTGATGTGTCTGTCCATATCATCCTGCAAGAGGTATTGAAAGGAAATGGAGATGTGCGGTAACCTTGTCTTCATCAGTCATGGTGTTGTGTACAAACCATAGGATGACGTGTTACAGCTGGACACACCCTTGGTTAGGTCACGTTTCGAGTCGTGTGTGCAGTTCTGTTTGCTACATCACAGAAAGGACGTGGGGACTGTGGAAAGGGCGCAGAAGAGATTTCCCAATGTGCTGTCTGGATTAGTATAGAGAAAGTTGGATAACACTTGGATTGTTTTTTTTAATTTTATTTATAAACACAGAGCAAAATAAACCCTTCGAGCTACACTGCCCAGCAAACCCTGGTAACCCAATTTAACCCTAATCTATTTACAAGATAGTTTACAACCACGAGTTAGCCTTCCCGCTACATTGTTGGACAGTGGGAAAAAAGAGGAGGATCTGAATAAAACTGACGCAATCCACAGGAAGAACATACAGAGACTCTTTAAAGAAGGTGCTGGGGCTGAATTCTGACTCCGATGCCCCGAGCTGTAACAGCATCATGCAAATCCCTACATGGTCATGGCGCCCCAGAGTGCAGTCTCACCTGACACCAGTGTCAGCAGAGGTATCGTGGGCCGAATGGGCTGTTCCTAATCCTGTTTGCAGCTATAAGTAGTAGAGAGAACATGACATTTTATTGATGGGGAACAGAATACAAATGTCGGGAGCTTATGCTTCCCTTATAGAAACATTGAAACATAGACAACCTACAGCACAATACAGGACATTCAGTGCACAATGCTGTGCCACACATGTACTTTAGAAATTACTTAGCGTTACCCAAGCCCTCTAGTTTTCTGAGCTCCCTGAACCTATCCAAAAGTCTCTTAAAAGACATTATTGTAACCTCCCCCAACACCGTCACCGGCAGCCCATTCCATGCACTCACCACTCTGCATAAAAAAAAAACTTACCCCTGACATCTCCTCTGTACCTACTTCCAGGCACCTTAAAACTGTGCCCTCTCGTGCTAGCCATTTCAGCCCTGGCAAACAGCCTCTGACTATTCACATAATCAATGTCTCTCATCATCTTATACACCATATATAGGGTGGGGGAGCCCATTTATACATTATTCAGGGAAGAATCTCAATGTGTTGGAATCAGTTCAGGGAATGTTCACTGGACCAATACTGGTAGTGAGCTGGTTGTCTGATGAGGAAAGTCTGGGCTTGTGTTTTCTGTTCGTACTGTCTCCATGTGCTTATACGACCAGAAGATACAGGGGCAGAAGTAGGCCATTGAGTCTGCTCTGCCATTCAATCATGGACTGATCCAATTCTTCCAGTCATCCCCACACCCCTGCCTTCTCCTCATACCCTTTTATGCCCTAGTTAATCAAGAACCTATCTATCTCTGCTTTAAATGCACCCAAAGACTTGGCCTCCACAGCTGCTCGTGGCACCAGATTCCGCAGCTTTACCACCCTCTGACTAAAGTAATTTCTCCGCATCTCCGGTCTTAATGGACAATCCTGAAGTCATGCCTCTTGTCCTGGACCCCACCTACCATGGGAAATAAGTTTTCCATATCTAATCTGTTCAGGCCTTTTAACATTCAGAATGTTTCTATGAGATCCCCATTCATTCTCCTGAACTCCAAGGAATACAGCCCAAGAGCTGCCAGATGTTCCTCATATGGTAAACCTTTCATTCCTGGAATCATTCTCGTGAATATTTTCTGAACCCTCTCCAATGTCAGTATATTCTTTCTAAAATAAGGAGCCCAGAACTGCGCACAAGACTCCAAGTGTGGACTAACGAGTGCCTTATAGAGCATCAACATCACACCCCTGCTCTAATATTCTATACATCTAGAAATGAGTGCAAAAATTGCATTTGCCTTCTTCACCACTGACTGAACCTGGAGGTTAACCTTTTGGGTATCCTGCACAATGCATCGCAAGTCTCTTTGCATCTCTGCATTTTGAATAATCTCCCCATCTAAATAATAGTCTGCTCATTTATTTATTTTACCAAAGCGCATGACTATACACTTTGCAACATTGTATTTCATTTGCCGCTTCTTTGTCCATTCCCCTAAACTATCTAAGTCTCTCTGTAGGCTCTCTGTTTCCTCAACACTACATGCTTCTCCACCTATCTCTGTAGCATCAGCAAAGGTTGGCACAAATACATTAATCCCACAGTCCAAATAATTGACATACCTCATAAAAAGCAGCGGTCCCAACATTGACCCCTGTGAACTCCACTGGTAACCGGCAGCCAGCCAGAAAACGATCCCTTTATTCCCACTCTCTGTTTTCTGCCGATAAGCCAGTGCTCCACCCATTGGCAACTAGAACCAGGGACCAATATTTCATGACTTGAGCAAAAGATCAGAGGATTCTTTTCTGAATCTTAATGCACCCTCAGACATTGGAATTGATTAACTGACAGGTTTTTTGGATCATATCCTTGTATGCTTTTAAGGGAAAGAGAGGGGGATAGTTTATAAGGAGGGGGTGAAATGTTCCTGTGGGCAGACAGGAACATGGAGTTTAATGTTGAAACAGGACAGCCGTGACCTTATTAAATGACAGAGCAGGTGGGAGTTGCTGAGTGGGGACTCCTGCTCCTCATTTGGATGTGGGTGTGAGCCTGTGGTGTGCTGACCAGGACTGTACACAGAGCTCCAGCCGTGACCCCACTTGTGTCTATACAATTCCAACAGAGCTCCCTCCCCTGCCATTCTGTACCTTCAGCCAACAAAAGCAAGCCTCTCATCCGCCTTTTAAACCCATCGAATGCTCCGTCCTTCTAACCTGAGGAATCATTCCACATGCTCTCCCTCTGACCCTCTATTCTTCTCCAGATTCCACAATGTACCGTCTGTCTCCTGGCCTTGTTTGGGCTCCCCATCTGCATCACCTCACCTCACAGATTAAATTCCACCTGCCTATCTGTCCAGTCCACTGATACCTTCCTGTAGTCCTCAGCTTTCCCCCGCACTCTCACCCACATGGCCAACTACACTGGACAACAAATATTTTGCTTCCTGATTACTTTTGGGTACGTATATCTTATGGATTTGGACTGCTGATATTGAAAATCACTATGCAATGTCCCTATCACACACCATCTCTCTGAAATTGCCTATATTTTTATATTTCAATTCATAATCCAAGTCAGATTATTTGATGCCAAGATTAAGGGAGGCATTTGTGTTGGTCCACAAATCAAGCAGGCCAGCAATAACAGGCAATTCAAAGAACTTCTATTGGGACCAGAGAAAATCGCATGGAATGCATTCAAGGAAGTTGTTGAAAATGTTCAATATTTTCCCAGGGACCAGGGAAATATTGACCAGCTGTGTTTCACTGTAACTGTTGTACTGGAAATGTGTGTCTGGGTCCTGGGCTCAGTGTGGGACTGAATGTCTCTGCTGTCTGAGACTGTGGAACGAATGAGCTGTCAGTATCTCTGTGCTCAGTAACACACCTTGTGTGTGAGAGATGGAGCCACTGTTCTGTTCATTGAGCCTTGGCAAGAGGGAACATTGGCGTACATTGAAGTCTTTCCTGCAGGTAGGAGAAGGAAAGTGAAAGAGGTAAAAGACAGACACGGTGTGAAGCGACTGGTGCAGCCAGTGCCAGTGTGTGAGGCCACTCACAAGCTGCAGCTCTCAGCTTCTTCTGAGCAGCAGATGGAGAAGGCTCCAAACCAAGGAAGAGACGGACAAACCCCACCACTTCCCGGTATGGATCCGGAAGTGGAACAGAGGGATGGACACAACATTCATTTCCCATGGGATTCACCACTCAGAATACTCACTGTCCAGCAACAACAGACATTGGGAAATGGGCTAATGGGAAACTGTCTTCCCATGGTCAGGGGAGAGGAAGCAGCAATTATAGTCAGCAGCAACTTCTTCCCACTCCACCACACTCGCCGTGGCCCAATCCCAGCGCAGGAATTAATTCTCACTCCACATTCAAGCTACAGGACCTAGGCCTCTGCAACTGGATCCATGACTTCCTAACCGGAATACACAATCTGTGCGGATTGGAATAACATTTCCACCTCACTGACAATTAACACTGACACTCCACAGGGCTGTGTCGTTATCTCACTGCTCCACTGTCTCTACACCCAGAACTGTGTGACTAGGCAGCGCTCTAACAGCATTTATAAATTTGCTGATGATACAACCACTGTTTGCAGAATTTCAGATGGTGACAATAAATCATAAATTAGGGTGAACTACCAGTTAGTGGAGTGTTGCTGCAGCAACAATCTTGCACTCAACGTCAGCAAGATCAAAACGCTGCTTGTGGACTTCAGGAAAGGTGAGATGAAGGAACACAAACCAATCCTCATCAAGGAATCAGAAGTGGAGAGAGTGGACAATTGCAAGTTCCTGGGTGTCAGCATCTCTGAGGATCTAACCCGGATGCAACATATGATGCAGTTATGAAGAAGGCAAGACAGCGGCTATATTTCATTCGGAGTTGGAGGAGATTTGGTTTGTCAAATACACTAAATAAACTTCCAGAAACGTAGAGTGGAGATCATTCTGACTGGCTGCATCTCCATCTGGTATGGGGGTGAGGGGGGAGGGCTTCTGAACGAGATCAAAATAAATAGCAAAAACTTGTAAAACTGGTCAACTCTACCATGGGTCCAGGCTCGGTAGTACACAACATCTTCAAGGAGCGGTGCCTCAGGAAGGCACCGATCATCATTGAGGATCGCCACCACCCAGGACGTGCCCTTTTCACACTGTTACCATCGGGAAGGAGGGAGAGAATGCTGAAGGCACACACTCGGTGATTCAGGAACAGTTTCTTCCCCTCTGACACCCAAATTCTGAATTCTCAATGGGCATTGAACCCAAGAGCACTACCTAACTACTTTTTGCTTTTAATTTATGTTTTAATTCTTGTTTAACTACATATTTTAACTTAAATATTGAATACTTAATGTAACTCAGTTTTTTCTCTATATTTATTTATCATGGATGTCATTGTACTGCTGCTGTAAAGTTAACAAATGTCACGACGTATGCTGGTAATATTAAATCTGATTCTGATTAAGTTGCTAATTGAGTCTGCCTCGTCCTCTCCAGCAACAACCTCCATTGCCCTCACTCCAGAATCGATACCATTCGCTCAGCAACACACGCACAATTCTGGAGGAACTCAGCAGGTCGGGCAGCATTAATGTAAAAGAGTACATCTTTGGCATCTTAAGCCAAGATCCTATGCTTATGAGTAAAAATAAAACACATATACTGATTTAGAATAGTCCAAACACCATTCTCCCATTGTTGATAATGCTGTTTGTCCAAGACCTTCCCACATAGGAACTATTACAACCCCTTTTCCACAGAGCCCCATCATCAGCATAGAAAACCAAACTGAACTCAGGCCCAAGACCATTAAAAAGTAGAATTAACTATCAGATTGAACAATATTAAACTGATAACATTATACTGGGGAGGGAGGCACATTATCTTCTGCAAACTCTGATGACCCACCCTCACTGAAAATGATCCCCCTAAAAAATGATACCCATTTGCAAAACCAACACCAACACCAAGCTTAATGAGTGTAATAAAAATCCTCTCCCTCCATCGCATGTCATAAAATGATTTCAATGTCCAAAAGCACTGCAACTACCGATTCTTTCAGTGTAAAAGGATTTCCAGATATCATTCCCAGTAGTACAAGGGCGTCATAGATCTCCCTTTGCGAAACCCACATCGGTAGTGACGAAGTAATTCTCTCTTATCCAAAACAATCATCAGCCTAATTACAATCATTTTCACCATTATTTTACACAACGAGGAAGTGAGACAACAGGCCTGTAGAAACTGGACAGCATCGGATCCCACCCAGGTTTTACAACAGGCTTCACCACAGACCTTTTCCAGTCTCCTGGGAACATTCTTTGCTTCCAGATCTTCTTATAAAACTCAAGCAACTTCTTTTAGACTGCCTCAGGCAGATACTGGAGTACAGTATATGATAGTTTCCCATATCCTGTCCTGGTCTATAGTACATGCCTTACTGGTGGCAAATTTCCATTCAGCCAACGTAAAGTCATCATCCATGGCAATCTCAAATGCCTCTTGTTTCTCACAAATCTCCCCACTGTCCACCAAGAGGCTCTCTCTTCTCTTAAAACACTCATCCCCTATATTGTCTAGACTATGTGTGTTTGCAAACGTGTTTCTCAAACACTTTGCCTATTCGTTGTCCTTTGCATCAAATGTCCGTTCTTCACTAATACTGGAATCTAGTTATAACCTCTGACACCATTCATTTTCTTCAGCATTCTCCACACCACCGTCAGAGGATCATGGGACGGGAGGCCTTGGGAGAAAGAAAGAGGGAGGGGGATTCCCAGAGGATAGGCAAGGAGTATAGTGAGAGGGACAGAAGGAGAAAAAGAGAGAAAGATATATATAATAATAATAATAATAATAATAAATAACGGATGGGTGGCCCCATGATCCTCTCATATCCCTTTTGCCAGTCAACTGTCCAGCTCTTGGCTTCATCCCTCCCCCTCCTGTCTTCTCCTATAATTTTGGGTCTCCCCCTCCCCCTGCCACTTTCAAACCTCTTACTATCTCTTCTTTCAGTTAGTCCTGACAAACGGGCTCAGCCCGAAAGGTCGACTGTACCTCTTCCTATACATGCTGCCTGACCTGCTGCGTTCAGCAGTAATTTATTATGTGGGTTGTATAACTCCGGTCTGTTGGGGATGGCGACATTAATTTACCGGAATAAAACTTGCAGCAGAGTGAGGAATGATCCGACAGAAAGCAGCTCGGGGACTTGTCGAATCACATGGAACTATGGGAGACGCCTCACTACTCGGATGCTTTGCCACGTCATTGAGCGATGGTGGTATAGTGGTGAGCATAGCTGCCTTCCAAGCAGTTGACCCGGGTTCGATTCCCGGCCATCGCAGATTGTACAGTTTTAGACTACATAACATATAAACCTTTGACATAGACACGATCTACGCAGAACTCCAAGGGCCAAACAATCGACTCACGTTAATTCACGCTGTGAGTGTAAATTGATTCATTAATTATCATTCACTGGTCATGAATCAGAGTTGGAATTAACATCCTTCGAGAGTTTCTCGTTAAATCCTGTTCTGACTCTATTCCAGATTCTACAAGAATGGACACTTCACAGGAAGGATCGGCAGGATTTGTAAAGTGTTGCCTGATTAAAGTGTTTGAGCTTGTTTGCCTTCATTGGAATATCAGAGCCTGAGAGGAAACTTGACCGAATTATCAGAATCAGAATCCTTTATTATCGCCAAGTATGTGACACATACAGGGAATTTGACGCCGGTTTCCCTGAGCTCTCGCTGTACAGAATCAAAAAGCAAACAAAACAATAGTGTAAATAACCGTGAACTATATACAATGAGGTACTGTGTACCAGAGTATGTACAGGTGGACTTCGTTTATAATAGACTAAAATTCAAGTGTTCATAAGACTGATGGCAGACGGAAAGAAACTGTTCCTGTACCTACGGGTCCTGGCATACAGTGATCTAAAGCGCCTACCAGAAGGAAGGAGTTGGAACAGGTGATGTCCAGGGTGTGGTGGGTCTACAGTGATGCTGCTTGCTCGCTTCCTGACTCTATGAGAGACATAGACTGAGCAGATAGTCAGAATTGGTTTCCCAGGGTAGGGATTTGAAATTCCAGCGGGAATGAATTTAAGGTAGGAGAGCGTTTAAAGATGTGCGGGTCACGGTTTCAGACAAAGTGGGGTGGGTGCTTGGAACGGGCTGTCAGGTTCAGAGACGGAAGATATACAATGTGTTTAGATAGGCATATGAATATGTTAGTGTAGAGCGACATCGATAGAGGCACAAACAGAAAGTCTACAGATGATGGAAATCCAAGCAACACAGAAAATGTTGGAGGAACTCAACAGGCCAGGCAGCATCTGTGGGAAAAAATACAGTCGACGTTTCGGGCCGAGTCCCTTCATCCGGACTGGAGCAAAAACCGATGAGGAGTCAGAGTTAGATGGTGAGGGGAGGAAGAAACACGAGGTGATATTTGAAACCGGTGGGGATGGGGAGGTGGCTGGTAAATTAAAGACCTGAAACTTTGGTTGGTGAAAGAGACACTGGGCTGGAGAACAGGGAAGGAGAGGAGGCCATGGAAGAAAGAAAAGGGGGAGGAACACCAGAGGGAGGTGATGGGCAGGTAACAGATAAGGTCAGAGAGGGAAAAGAGAATGGGGCTTCGTGAAGGAGGGTGCATTACCGGAAGTTTGAGAAATCGATGTTCATGCCATCAGGTTGGAAGCTACCCAGATGGAATATAATGTTTTGGTCTTCCACCCTGAGCGTGGCTTCATCGCGACAATACAGGAGGCTATGGGCTGCCATGTCGGAATTGGAATGGGAAGTGGAATTAAAATGGGTGGCCACTGGGAGATCGCTCTTGTTCTGGTGGAGGGAGTGTAGGTGCTCGGCGATGTGGTCTCCTAATCCGTATCGGGTCTCACCGATATACATGAGGCTACACCGGGAGCACTGGATACAGTAGATGACCCTAAAAGACTCACAGCTGAAGTGTCGCCTTACCTGGAAGGATTGCTTGGGGCCCTGAATGGTACTGAGGGAGGATGTGTAGGGACAGGTGTAACACTTGTTTCACTTGCAAGGATAAGTGCCAGGAGAGAGATCAGTGGGAGGGACGGACACACATGGGATTCACATGGGATCCCTGCAGAGAGCAGAACGTAGAGGGGGGAGAGAAAGATGTGTTTGGTGGTGGGATCCCGCCGGAGATGGCGGGAATTACAGAGAATTGTGTGCTGGAGGCGAGGCTGGGGTGGGTGAGGTAGGTGAGTACAAGACAAACCCTCTCCCTGGGAGAGGGAGCGAGGATGCGGTGGGGGCAGACGTGAGCAAAATGGAAGAGATTCTGTTGAGAGCAGCTTTCATGGTGGAGGAACGGAAGCCCCTTTCTTTGAAAAAAGACGATATCTCCTTTGCTGTTGAATGAAAGGACTTATCCTGAAGGCAGATGCAGCGGAGACGGAGGAATTGAGAGAAGGGGCGGGCATTTTTACATGTAATGGGGTGCGAAGCGGTATAGTCCAGGTAGCTGAGAGAGTTTGTGTGGTTATAATAGACATCAGTAGACACGCTGTCTTCAGAGATAGAGACAGAGAGATGGAGAAAACGGAGGGAACTGTCGGATATGGGACAAGTAAACTTTTGGGCAGGGTGGAAGTTGCAGGCAAAGCTGATGAAGTGGACGAGTTCCACATGGGTGCAGAAAGAGGTAGCAATGCCGTCATTTACATAGTGTAGGGAAAGTTAGGGAGCGACACCAGTGTAGGCTTGGAACACAGACTGTTCCACGTAGCCGACACACAGGCAGGCACAGCTGGGACCCATGCCGGTGTCCATGGCTCACCTTGTGTTGAAAGGAAGTGGGAGGACAAGTTCCGCCAGACGGAGGTGAATGGTGGTGGAGGAGAGCTGGTTGGGTCTGGTTTCCCGATGGAAGCGGAGAGATTTGAGACCTTCCTGGTGCGGGGGTGGGTGCTTTGCTGGACGTGCATAGGGATTGGACATCCATAGTGAAAATAAAATGATCGGGGACCTATATGGGATGAAAACAATTAAACTCCAACTGAATGATCCAAAATTAAATCAAAACCACGACATTAGACCCGGCAAGTCCGTTAATTCCAAGGATGTCGCTCGAGGAAATATACACTTATGGTCAAAGAGAATGGTGAAGGAATATGTAACTTACACACTCCTGACAAAAATATACCATGCGCCCCGGGTACTGTCCTCTCTCTTTTCCCTTCTTCTATCCGGCTGAAGGTACAAGACAACACGTACTACAGGCTCGTGGATAGCTTCAACTCCGCCTTTATGTCTATTGGATGGTGCCCGAGACGATAAGATGGAGCCTTGACCTCACAATCTACCCGTTATGATGCGGCACCTGATTGTTTACCCGCACTGTGCTGTCTCTGTCGCAGTTACATTTCATTCTGCATTCTGTTATTGCTTAACATTGTTCTTTCTCAATACGCTGTGTAATGATTTGATCTCTAGGAATAGTGTGAAAGAGAAGCTTTCAGAAAATATTTTAATTCCCGCTGAAGTTAATGCGGCAGTCGCAGGGTCTCCGGACAGCACAGGGTGACCCAGCTGGCAATAAAACGCGCCGCAAAAACTGCCGGGTTACCTCCGTCCCTGGGTGGGCTCGGACCACCAACCTTTCGGTTAACAGCCGAACGCGCTGACCGATTGCGCCACAGAGACAAACTGGAAAAGGAGACTATGAATGGTCTATTCCGGGGTTGGAAGATGGTGACTAACAATCGATCAACACACATCAAAGTTGCTGGTGAACGCAGCAGGCCAGGCAGCATCTCTAGGAAGAGGTACAGTCGACGTTTCAGTCCCAGACCCTTCGTCAGGACTAACTGACGAAGAGTGGTAAGAGATTTGAAAGTGGGAGGGGGAGGGGGAGATCCAAAATGATAGGAGAAGACAGGAGGGGGAGGGATGGAGCCAAGAGCTGGACAGGTGATAGGCAAAAGGGATACGAGAGGATCATGGGACAGGATGTCCGGGGAGAAAGACGGGGGGGGGGGGAGGGGAACCAGAGGATGGGCAAGGGGTATAGTCAGAGGGACAGAGGGAGAAAAGGAAGAGTGAGAGAAAGAATGTGTGTGTAAAAATAAATAACGGATGGGGTACAAGGGGGAGGTGGGGCATTAGCGAAAGTTGGAGAAGTCGATGTTCATGCCATCAGGTTGGAGGCTACCCAGACGGAATATAAGGTGTTGTTCCTCCAACCTGAGTGTGGCTTCATCTTTACAGTAGCGGAGGCCGTGGATAGACATATCAGAATGGGAATGGGACGTGGAATTAAAATATGTAGTCACTGGGAGATCCTGCTTTCTCTGGCGGACAGAGCGTAGGTGTTCAGCAAAGCGGTCTCCCAGTCTGTGTTGGGTCTCGCCAATATATAGAAGGCCACATCGGGAGCACCGGACGCAGTATATCACCCCAGCCGACTCACAGGTGAAGTGTCTCCTCACCCGGAAGGACTGTTTGGGGCCCTGAATGGTGTTAAGGGAGGAAGTGTAAGGGCATGTTTAGCACTTGTTCCGCTTACAAGGATAAGTTCCAGGAGGGAGATCAGTGGGGAGGGATGGTGGGGACGAATGGACAAGGGAGT
Source organism: Mobula birostris (assembly GCF_030028105.1). Classification (NCBI taxonomy): domain Eukaryota; kingdom Metazoa; phylum Chordata; class Chondrichthyes; order Myliobatiformes; family Myliobatidae; genus Mobula; species Mobula birostris. The sequence continues at coordinate 29,139,101 of NC_092397.1, forward strand.
CGCGTAGGGAGCGATCCCTACGGAAAGCAGAAAGAGGTGGGAAGGGAAAGATGTGCTTAGTGGTGGAATCCCGTTGGAGGTGGCGGAAGTTACGGAGAATAATATGTTGGACCCGGAGGCTGGTGGGGTGGTAGGTGAGGACCAGGGAAACCCTATTCCTAGTGGGGTGGCGGGAGGATGGAGTGAGAATCTCCCCCTCCCCCTCCCACTTTCAAATCTCTTACCACTCTTCCTTCAGTTAGTCCTGACGAAGGGTCTCGGCCTGAAACGTCGACTGTACCTCTTCCTAGAGATGCTGCCTGGCCTGCTGCGTTCACCAGCAACTTTGATCTGTGTTGCTTGAATTTCCAGCATCTGCAGAATTCTTGTTGTTGCGTTTTTAAGACTAACAATCGATGTTGTGAGACGGCTTTTCACATATCACAATCACAACATTGGAATTAAACTTGAACTTCCACCAACGGCAGCTGACACCCTGACATCTCTGTTAGACACTCTGAGCTGATGCATTAAAAACGGCCTCGATTCAAACAGAGCATCAATCTCCAGCGATACGGTCAAACACTTCACTAATTGTCTTAGTGACGAGCACGTGAACAAACACTTTAATTAAACACCATTGTCTCTGATGTAAACATTGGACGATTGAAGACCAATACATCACAATTCTCGGGCATTACTTCAGCAGAGTCTTTGGTGGCAATGAGGCCGGTAGATTTAATTTTAAACTCTACATTTGTCACGGAAGAGCTACTTTTTACAGATTTCATTGTTTATTGTTTGATCATTATTGCGCTACAAATGGAGACCAGCGCCCCTGAACGACCCATATCTCGTGTCCCTCAGTGCTGTCCTTCAGTTCTGCAACTCCCTCCTGGTCGCACACACAAACAGTCTGGAAACACAGATACGAAGAAAAATACAACAGAGAAAACAAGGTCGGGATAGAAACCGTCAAATAACGACGTTCTTGATGTACAAACACGAGAAAATGTGCAGATGCTGCAAATACAAGGCAATACCCAGACAGTCCGCTGAGTTCTTCCAGCACTTTGTCTGTGATATTGCTGATATAACAGATTTTATGAGCATCTCAAATCTGACAAAGGTCAAAGGAAATTGTCTTGAGCCGGAGGACGGTGAGTCTGTGGAATTCTTTGCTGTCGACGGCGATGGAGCCCGAGTCACTTGGTATGCTTAACGCGGAGGGTGGTAGTTACTTGCTCAGTAAGGAAGTCAAAGACTGTGGAGAGAAGGCGTGAGAATGGAGTCGATGAGGATAATAATTCAGCCAAGATGGAGTGGGACAGACTGACTCTGCTGCCTTCTCTTACGGTCTTATGACCGTATCCCATCAGCGCCTGGGTTCAAGTGTACAGAGTTGTTCGCACTTCTGTTGTTTATGTTTCCTCAACGTCGTATTTATTGTTCTGTGTTTATCAGTCTGCATTTCACGGGTGGTGTAGAAAACTGCACAAAACACAGCGTGATATAATCATTTGCAGGTTGACTGTGTGGTTAAGAAGACATACGATTGTATTTAACTTCATCAACCGTGGGATTGAGTTCAGGAGCCGACAGGTAATGTTACAGCTATATAGGACCCTGATCAGACCCCACTTGGAGTACTGTGCTCAGTTCTGGTCACATCACTACAGGAAGGATGTGGAAAGTATAGAAAGGGTGCAGAGGAGATTTACAGGGATGTTGCCTGGATTGCCGAGCGTGCTTTATGAGAATAAAAGCATAGAAACATAGAAAACCTACAGCACAATACAGGCCGTTCGGTCCACAAAGCTGTGCCGAACATGTCCCTACCTTAGAAATGACTAGGCTTACCTATAGCCCACTATTTTTCTAAGCTTCATGTACCTATCCAAAAGTCTCTTAAAAGACCCTGTCGTATCCGCCTCCACCACCTTTGGCGGCAGCCCATTGCACGCACTCACCAATCTCTGAGTAAAAACCTTATCGCTTCATCTCCTCTGTACCTACACCCCAGCACCTTAAACCTGTGTCCTCTTGTGGCAACCATTTCAGCCCTAGGAAAATACCTCTGACTATCCACATTATCAATGTCTCTCATCACCTTATCCACTTCTATCAGGTCACCTCTCATCCTCCGTCGCTCCAAGGTAAAAAGACCGAGTTCATTAAACCTATTCTCATAAGACATGATCCCCAAGACATGCTTTGAGGGTCCGATGGAGTCAGACCCCAAGATCCTTCTGATCCTCCACACTGCCAAGAGTCTTACCATTAATACTATATTCTTCCATCATATTTAACCTATCAAAATGAACCACCTCACACTTATAACTTAAAGATTGAGTGAACTCGACCTTTTCTCCTTGGAGCGACGGGGAATGAGAGGTGACCTGATAGAGGTGTATAAGATGATAAGAGGCATTGATCGTGTGGATAGTCAGAGGTTTTTTCCCAGGGTTGAAATGGCTCACACCGTTTTAAGGTGTTTGGAAGTAGGTACAGATGAGAAGTCAGGAGTAAGTTTTCTTTACGCAGAGTGTGGTAAGTGCGTGGAATTGGCTGCCGGCGACGGTGGTGGAGCCTGATGCATTAGGGTATTTTGATGGACTCTCGGATAGGTACATGGTGCTTAGAAAATAGAGGGCTATGGGTCACCCGAGGTAATTTCAAAAGTCAGTCCATGTTCGGCACAGCATTATGGGCCGAATGACCTGTATTGTGCTGCAGGCTTTCTGTGTTTCAATGTTTCTATATATAGAAAGTTAACAGAACTGTTAGAGCGGGCATCGGAAGCTGGAAATAGGAGGTAGTAATAGAGGACAAATAAATGGCGGACGAAATTATTAGGTATTATGCGTCCGTCTGTTATGTTGAGGATACAAGCAGTATGCCAGGAATTCGAGAGGGGTAAGGGATGTAAGTGAGTGTAGTTGCTATTATTAAGGAGAAGGTGTCTGGAAGCTGAAAGACCGCAAGGTCACCTGACCAGATGGACTGCACCGCGGGTTTCTGAAAGGAGATTACGAGATCATGGAAGAGTTAATAGTGATCTTTCAGGAATCACGGGCTTCTGAAATGGTTCAGAGAAATAGAAAATTGTTAATCTGATTTTGTTCTTCTCGACAGAAGGGAAGCAAAATACAGAACACTACAGGCCGGTTATCAGGGCTGTTCTGGTTGGGAAAATGCTGGAGTCCATGAGGTTTCTGGGTACGTGGAGACACCTGTTAAAATAGGCCGGCCAACATGGTTTCTTTCAGGAGAAATCTTGCCTGATTAATCTGCTGGAATTAATTCGGGTAATAACAGGCAAGATGGACAAAGGAGCATCAGTGGATGTTGTTTACTTGGATTTTAAAAGGTATTTGTCAAGGGCCGCAGATAAAGTTGCTAAACAATATTAGAGCCTACGGCATTACAGGAAAGATCCGAGCATCTGCCGCCAACATGGACTGGACTGCTTTCCTATTGAGCCGTACTTCTTCAGAATTGGACCCGACTCCCGATCTTGTGGCTCTGTGATAATGCAAAGGAATAGGATTATTCCAGAGAGTATCGGCCAACATTCATTAGGCTCTCCTGACCGGACAAACCTTATGATCCTCTGCCCCATCCCCTCAGTCGTTAAAGATATCTTTCCTGAGGCAGGCAGGAGAGCGGGTTTGTTTGAGTCTACCTTCCTTAGACGGCGATAGAAGCCACAGGAGGAAAGAGTCTACTTCGGGTTAATTCAGCTGCAGCTCAGCCGCTGTCCATTGATATTTATGCCGAAGAACTGCCCGGAAAGAAAGAGAAAGAACGCGGAAGAGACACGGTGGAAGAATGATTCCGGGAATGAGAGGGTTAACATATGAGCAGCGTTTATCCGCTCTTGGACTGTATTCCTTGGAGTTTAGAAGAATGAGGGGAGACCTCATAGAAACACTTCGAATGTTGAAAAGTATGGACAGAGTGGATGCGGCAAAGTTGTTTCCCATGATGGGGGAGTCTAGTACTAGAGGGCATGACATAAGGATTGAAGGGCGCCCATTCAGAACAGAAATGCGAAGTTTTTTTTATGTCAGAGGGTGGTGAATCCATGGAACTTGTTGCCACGGGCAGCAGTGGAGGCCAAGTCATTGGGCGTATTTAAGGCAGAGATTGATAGGTATCTGAGTAGCCAGGGCATCAAAGGTTGTGGTGAGAAAGCAGGGGAGTGGGACTAAATGGGCGAATGGATCAGCTCATGATAAAATGGCGGAGCAGACCCGATGGGCCGAATGGCGGACTTCTGCTCCTTTGTCTTATGCTCTTATGGTTTTATGAACAGAATGTGTGACAGCAGGGCCACTGAAACTAGGTTCAGTAAATAATGTGAAACACATTCATTGCTGATATGTCGGGAACGAGGTCTCCGAATGCGTCGGAGGACAGACAGCACAGAGATAATATCAGGAGGGGGCAGGGTTATAGCAAATACGAGATGAAAAGCAGAGAGAAAGGAGCGAAATAAATCAACAAAGAACAGTTAATAAAGGAAACACTTATAAAGGAAACCCTCTATTGGAGCTTAGAAAAATAGTGGGCAATGGGTAACCGTAGGTAATTATTAAGATAACGACATGTTCGGCACAGCTTTGTGGGCCGAAGGGCCTGTATTGTGCTGTAGGTTTTCTGTGTTTCTATGAAACGATGTGACGTCAGCAAAGAATCGACAAATGAAAATGAAGAGAAGAATGAGCAACGTCCACAACGGAGCAGCGCGTCACCACGTTCAGACAACAGCAGAGAGGCGCAGCGGCAGCGTGCTGGGCCCATGGGCGTCCATTCGGCCGATGGATTGACGATTGTTTCCATGGAGAGCTCTGGAGGTGACGGAGGTCATATCAAATTAACCCGGGCCTATCAGGATAGTAGAAAACTGTCCGGACGTGTGTAAACTTAGAGAGCATCACATGGAGAACGTTATGCGGATGTTTTTGGAAGCTGGAACCCATGCCTGAGTGACTGGTGAGGCAGGTACACTCACAACATTAGAGAATTGTCTGGGCGACCACCTGAATCATCAAGACGCTGAAGACAATAGCTAGTAAGCGAGTTCTTTTCTGGTGTGATTGGTAGTTGATTGTCAACACGGACATTGTGGGCCGAAAGGCTTGTTTTAGGGTCGCATGATTCTGTGAATCTATATTACATTTGTGTATCACAATAAAGAGTTTTATTTACTCTAGTAATGAGGGAGGGGGCTGAGAGAGATCCCATTGTGTATAAATAGACAGAGTGGGTGGTGAGCAGACTGACACCACTCAGTGTGAACACATCATCCGACATGTTTTGATGTGTCCTAGTTGGCTGTGGCAATCTGAGTTAGAGTGCGAGCAGGAAGCTGCACGGATCGGTTCACCGTGAAAATGCGAGGGACAGCACTTCAGTCCTTGATCCACTGGCCACCCCAAGGTGAATAATAATTTTACACTCACCCGTCGATTTAAGTAACTTCGGGAATTCGTACACGAGTTGTCAGGGTTGAACCACTCGGACGCTAGAAGTGTATGACTGTGGTTCGAGCTGTTTTCTGAATGTGGTCACTGTGATGCCTCACTCTGGTGCAGTTCCTGTTATGTCCGGTTGAGGTCGCCATCCTCCGACAGACCGGAGATACACAACACCCAGTGTTTCAATGAAGTGGGAGTGATTGATTCAGAATTCGATTCGCTACATATCGTTTCCCGCCTGTCGCATTAAAAAAGCAGAAATATAAATATATAAATGTGATTAAAAATGTTGATTCCAACAACACGGATTTGCGCTCGAATGAGAGCACTTCCCTTCGCTAATCCTTGAACACAACAGGTGACTGAATCGCTGGAGCAAACTGAGACACTGCTGTGGGAGGGACACGAGTGAAAGGCTCCAGTATTACAGCTGAGAAACATCAAGGAAATTCTGTTCACCCTCCTGTACTCTTAAATGTGCATGACATGAGCTATTAACTGCAATTCCTCGTTAGTATACTGGTTAGTATCCCCGCCTGTAACGCGGGAGACGGGGTTCAATTCCCCGACGGGGAGAGATGAATTTTACTACATTATTCAACGGGAATATTGAATTCAAAAGACAAATAAAAGCGGACAAAGAATTTGTGTTTGCGCTATCCAGTTTATTGGGCATTCAGAAGGATGGAATTGCTCGGTCTGCTGTGATCCTTCCGAGAAGAAAGTGGTGTTATTGTCAACCTCTTCCCTCAAGAATCCCCTGAGAATCTATATCTCAGCACCGTTCTTTGTTACTTGTTCGTTGTTACACTGAGTCCATCATTCCGGGCATATTAATCCGGGGCTTTTGTTGTCGACTATGAATTCCCGCATGGTCCCGCCACAGTAGTAAGGTAACTAACTAATATCAGTCCAGACGAAGGGTGCCGGTCGGAAACGTCGACTGTTTACTCTTTTCCATCGATTTGCTTGGTCTGCTGAGTTCCTTCAGCATTGTGTGTGTTGCTTGGATTTCCAGCATCTGCAGATTTCTCTTGTGTGTGACCAATATTAAGTGTCACCCTGGAACACATCGATTGCATCCTCATCTTGTTTTGGTGTGCAAAATGGCTCCAGTCCCCTGCAGTGCAAAGGGAAACTCTGCTCTTCAAAGACCTTTCTTCCCTGGGTTGACTGCACACTATCTGTGAACTATCCTTGCCAAGGCGCTATATTAACCTGACTTGCCGTAACTTCCACACTCCCCACTTTCCTTTGCGTCCTGTAAAGGACCACATGAATTGTGGATGCAGCTGAATTGCACAGAAAAGTCGAGTCTCCCCAGTGATCCTGTCATCGTCTGTCTGCAGAGTGGGATTGCTGAACGATAGGAGGCAGCTGCCCTTCGGGTCCTCTCTCCACAGAGTGCTCTCAGTAAGAAACTGAAACAAGTTTCAACACCAGCAGGAATATAAACCCCCTTGGCCACTGTACACTGGAGTTGCACAAACTTCCTGGCAGAGAATGAGGCTAATCAGAAGGGTTCCAAAGGTGATGATAGAGTCGTATGTAACTCCTGCCCAAACTTCTTCACTTTAACAGCTTCTAACGGGATCTGCACGGATAAAATCGACGATGTTTTGCATTATTTCAGTCCAATAATGTACACAAGTTCCTCCCCTCTCGGTCAACAGGAAGTTTAATGCTGTTCAGATTTGAAAGGCCATGATGCAGCTTGCTGCCACTTTGTTAGAAATGTCTTTGATGACCAGACTTGTATCATGTAGCACTACAGCAGTGTTGTTAGCCGATCACTGCAACACTGGGGTCATACTGATGTTCTCACGATCCCGTCTGGTAGGTCCCTGGAACAGGAACATTACAATCCAATTACACTCATCAGTCTCCTTCGTCCTTCAATGCTGGTAGGTGTTAATATTTTCTGCTACAGACTCCAAATATCAATAAATATTTGACAGCTTTTGTTCAGGACAAAGGCTCAATTTAAAGGCAAAGGGGATACCCCTGGCAAACAGCAGTAGGCCTGCCATCCAATACTGTAAGTGCCATTAACAGAGGTTACAGGATCACTGGTGACATGGACATTGCACGCAGTGTTACCTAAATCTGTTCCCATTACCCGGTAGTTGCAGTAACAGACTTCACCCTCATCCTCATGAAGCAGCTTCAGAGCTGAGGATTTATGCAGTCCATGATGAGAAGTTTATTGCCATCGTTCAAAGCAGTTCCATTGGCAAGTGTGATTTCTCTGGGCAGTGCGGTCCAGTGCTCCCTTCACAGCTCTAATCTTCTTATCACAGTGGTAGACAGATTCAAACATAGTACAATTGCGGGGTAGAGATTGCACTGTTAACCCACCTTCCGAATGTCTGGGCCCCCTACAGCACACTCAACAACTCGACCGTTTAGCACCAACATGCATTCATAACTAAGGGTCATGTTGTTTTAGTGGAACAGGAGCTGTGCCGCCTCGTCTGTGACATGAGGTGCACAAACCACATACCCACTAACATTTCTCCCAGTATCGGATCAGGAGAAGAAGCTGTCAATGCCAAACCCTGACATGCGGACTTACATCGGGACTATTTTACAACGGGCAAAATTACAATTGTACAGATTCTACAGTACAGTTTGGGAAAGGATGATTTAAAGTAAGCTTCATAGTCTGTGGTGGTGATGGCGATAGAGGCTGAAACTGACTGTTATCAAAGTTGCCTTGACGCTGAGGGTATCTTTGCCAGAATACAAGTTAAAATAGCGTTCAAATTAATAAATGATTAATCAAATTAATTAATAAAATAACGGCCAACTGTCACAATACTTTTATACAACGGTCAATATTAATGAGACAATGGTAGAGCAGTCCAGGGAGTCTCCGGTCCTCACACAAATATTATCCATTCCCTTAACAGTTTGAATCATTTAATTTAATTTGGAATTATTGTAAACCACTCAGAATTTTACTTACCTCTTTTCATCTCAAACAAATAACGGTCTGCATGTTATTTAACCTGGGCTAATTTACTCATCATTTGCAATAACACTCATTACGATTGAATAAATCTGTGAACTTCTGACATGCCTTGCTTGTTGACTTTACAAATTCATTAACGTGCTCATCTGCTTTTTGTGCAATACTGTGTATCATATGTCACTGTGAGAGTGAAGGAAACACTTCAATATAACATACGATTTTAGTTCGAAGTGCATAAAAGTCTCCATATTGCTCATTCTCCCATCGTGCTAGTGAGAGGTTTACACCTGCCTCGTCGAGTACGCAGGAGACACGACTGGGGTGGGCTTTGTTGTAACCGTACCTGTGGGAGGCAGGGGTACAGCAGGTTCCTACTACTTCCTACTCAGACATTGGTACGGGTTGTGTCTTGTTACACACTGAGGTAGACCCGATTACATTTTCCTGTTCTTTCTGAGTCTTTTTTTCTCTAACTTCATTTCTGAGTCTTTTTTTCTCTAACTTCATTACTGTGAGAAGCAACCAATTAGTTTTGCATTTCACTCCAGGTGAACACCACAGGGCAGCTGAAAGTTTCCTCACACCTTTCTCCTTATATCTGTACTTCTGCAAGCGCTCCCCTCTTCCATTCCACCCACTGCTCAACACACTTCATTCTGTCTGCTCCATAATGTGTGAACACACAGGCCACCGGAGTTCTCTTAGATGTCCAGGACAGTGACTCTCAGGTGACCATTCAGACACATAATCAGGGCACTCACTCATACTTCAGAATTCCCTTTCTTTCGTGCATCATGGGGTCAAATCCACCCCAAGGCATAAGCATCATGACCAATGGGATTCCATCCGGAGGTGGCAAATCCCACAAAAGGTAGTGGATTCGGCCCGGTATAGCACGGGTAAAACCCTCACAACCACTGAGCACATCTACATGAAACATTGCCGTAGGAAAGCAGCGTCCATCGTCAAAGATCCTCACCACACAGGCAATGCTCTTTTCTCACTGCTGCCATCAGGTAGAAGGTACAGGTACCTCAGGACTCGCCCCACCAGGTTCAAGAACAGTTATTATCCCTCAACCATCAGTGTCTTGAACAAAAGTGGATAGCTACACTCATGTCAGGACTGTTATATCGTTATTTCATGCTTGCTATTTATTGCTATTTATTTTTCTGCATTTACACAATTTGTTTACAGTTTATAGTTCCTCATATTTACAGTTCACAGTTACTGTTCTATAGATTTGCTAAGAATGCCCGCTGAAAAAGAATCTCTGGGTATCTGTGGTGACACGTATGTACTGTGAGAATAAATTTTAATTTGAACTTTGAACTATATGGTAACATATGTGCAGTGTGATAACTTACTTTGGATTTACATTTTGGCTTTGACAATATTTTTCCGTGACACTTTTTTTCAGTCATCTAGTTCCAACATCTTTCATCACAAATTATAAAAGATTATCCACACAAAAATATACAGAATACAAATATAACGTATTTATAAGGTCGAAGAGCCAAGTTATAATATGAATATTACTGTGTATAACACACTCAATTCCAGGGAATGGGGGAGTGGGTCACGTCCCTGGAAATCTCCCACTCTCCCCATTCTGTTTGCAATGGTCGCAAGTTTTTCCTGCGGCTCTGCTGATTGACAGCTCCCTCTGCCCCGCCTCCCCGGCCGCAGACTCACTGTCACGTGATACCATGAGATTCTGCCCTTTGGCGCGCTGACGTCATAAAGCCCCGCCTTCAGCGACGTCGTTTCCTGGGGAACGGGCCAGTGCGGGAAGTCCGAGGTGGTGGAGTCGGTCTCTACTTGTTGGGGTTTCGGCTCCGCTGTGGGATCCGCCTCTCCTCTTCCTGCCCGCGGAACAGTGAGTGTCTGTCAGCGCCTCACTGCACCGGCTCTCTGCCTCAGGTACAATATTTAAAACATATTTGCACAGTCACATGGATGGGAAAGGTTGAGAGGGATACGGGCCTAATGCAGGCAGCTGGGCCGAGTTCAGGTCGACAACTTGGTCGGCGTGGATGAGTTGTACCGAAGGGACTGTTTCATTTCTGTATAAACCAGTGACTCTGTTTTGGGAGGTTAAATCATAGCGGGATGTACACAGGTTCCTGCTACAGATTTAGAATACCAGCTCTTCTCTGTATGAAATATTTACCCTTCAGATCCCCTTTGAATCTGTCTTTAAACAGTTTTGTCCTGCTCTAATGAGAGGCAGTTCTTTGGCTGACAAGGCAAGTAGAACACACAATCCTGTCTACCTGTGATGCCACATACAGGGAACTGTGTAACAATATTAGAGGCACATGCACAGGGGCTTCAGTGAACAAGGCCCAGAGGGATATGAAACTAATGCAGGAAAGTGGGATTAGTTTTGCTGTGCATGATGGGGAACATAAATGTGATGGGCCCGAGGGTCTGTTTCTATCCTGTACAAACCTGACCACAGCAGTCCTCCACTGCAGTGGGGTTTGTCACCTTCATTCTCAGCTGTGAGCTTGTTCCACTGAACCCTTTACCCTCTGAGAAGACATTTGCACTGTGACCAAGCTGTCAGACATATCTCCTAATATCACCCATAGTACTTCACCAAATTCCCATATAAAAGTATTATTACTGGTGCACAGGGAATGGAAGCATTTTGGTTGCCTTTTAAGGGGTTGGTTCAGTATTTCACCATTAATACCTATGTACAACAACAATCCCATCATACTGGGTACTGAATGTTTTGGGTAAGTCCGCCCTGAAGTTCTGCGTTCCAGGTTCCCACTGCAAGATTCAAGATTCAAAAAACTTTATTGTCATTCTAACTGTACATCAGCTCTGCAGGGCAGAATGAAACAGCTTTTCTTAGGAGCAGTGCAATCATAACATAACAAACGCAACACTAAATAATAAACATAACAATAAATAGTAAAACTCAACAGTCACATGTCAGTTAAAACCAGTTATAAGTGTCCAGTGCAAGTTAAAAGTGTCCAAAGCAGAGTCACGTAGAGCAGCTATTTAGCAGTCTGACTGCCTGTGGGAGGAAGCTGTTTAGTAGCCTGGAGGTTTTAGTTTTGATGCTCCTGTAACGTTTGCCTGATGGCAGAAGAACAAACAGTTCATGGAGAGGGTGTGAGGGGTCTTTAATGATGTACCGTGTCTTCTGGAGGCACTGACTCTGAAAGAGGTCTTGGACAGAAGGTAGGGAGACCCCAATAACATTCTCTGCTCCCCTAACAACCCTCTGCAAGGCTTATTTGTCGACAGCACTGCAGCTGGAGTACCAGATTGTGATGCAAAAGGTCAGCACACTCTCAACCACGCCTCTGTAGAATGTAGTTAAGATGTTAGTGGGGAGTGATGATTGTTTAAGCTTCCTCAGAAAGTGCAATCTCTGCTGGGCCCGTTTCCCAATCCCAGTGGTGTTCCTGGACCAGGTGAGATTGTTTGTGATCTGCACCCCAAGGAACTTGATGTTTTCCACTCACGCCACTGTGGAGCCGCTGATGCTGAGGGGTGTGTGCTCAGGCTGAGACCATCTGAAATCGACAATCATCTCCTTGGTTTTGGTGACATTAAGCATCAAGTTGTTATCCCTGCACCAGCTTTCTAGGTGTTTGACCTCCTCCCTGTACATTGTTTCAGCCCCACCACTGTGGTATCATCTGCAAATTTAATGATCAGGCTCTCTTTGAATCTGGCTACACAGTTATGTGTTCGCAGTGTAAACAGCAATGGGCTAAGCACACAGCCTTGTGGGGATCCAGTGCTCAACATGATGGAGTCAGAGATGTTCCTGCCAACACCGACTGACTGTGGTCTCTCTGTCAAGAAATCCAGAATCCAGCGAGACATGGCAGTGCTAAGGCCAAGCAGCGACAGTTTCTCCACTAGTCTCTGCGGGATGATGGTATTGAATGCTGAACTGAAATCAATGTACAGGATTCTGGCGTAAGTGTCTTTGTTGTCCAAGTGAGAGAGAACTGTGTGCAGTGTGGTGGATATTGCGTCCTCTGTAGAGCGATTTGGACAATAAGCAAACTATAGAGGATCCAGCGATGAGGGGAGGCTGGCTGTGATATGAGGCTTGACAAGCCGTTCAAAACATTTCATCACTATGGGGGTCAGGGCAACGGGACGGTAATCATTCAGACAGGCTACAACTGATTTCTTTCCTTCAGTAGTGAACGCACTTCTGTTGTCATCCATGGCTTTTCATAACCACGTGTGGTGAAGGTTTTCATCACAGTGACATCCTCCGTGTATTTGGCTATGTAGCTGATTACTGCCTCTGCATACTCCTCAATGTCTGTGTGGTCATCACAGGAGGCTGCTGTTTTGAATATGTCCGAGTCTGTGTGCAAAAAACAGTCTTGTAGTGCTGAGGCTGCTCCTTTTGGCCAGACCCTTATGTCTCTTTTCTCTGCTCTCACACGTTTAAGCAGTGGTTTATATGCTGGTGTTAACATGACAACTCCTCTGAGAGATCAAAAAATAACAGTTATATTTAATATTGTCTGTCCTCCCATTCAAATGAGAATGTTGTACATGGGTCTCTATGACAAAAAATGTTTTGTGTTTTTCAAAAGGAACAACTCTTTGAATCAATACTTTTAAAATGTGCAATATCATACTCAAATAATTATCATTTCTATCAGTCAGTCATTGCATTAATATTCATATTTTACGAAAGGCATTTAGCTTATCAGTTAACTTAGGCACACATTTGTCTGCAAGGCGACAACTCACATCTGTTTTTTTTGCCTTCACTTTTGTTTGCTGCCAAAATAGTACTCACATTAGATGAGAAATTACTTAGTTACTCATTAGAATAGTTATGCAACTGGAGGAACATCAGGAAATCCGCAATGGTATGGGGGTCATCTATGAAGAAGATAAGTCGTCTGTTTCATGAAAGTATCTCTAACCTATGGACAGTAAATACTGAAACCAAATCCAGTACAGAATTGTACTGTTTAACCCGAAACACCTGATTTCAGTTCATCAATAGGATAAAAGTTCACCTTGCCACCCACAACTGACAGTTTGTGCCATTTTTGGAGGTGATTTATTTTCATACATTACTCAGTTTATTTCTATTCTATCTTTATTTTTCCAGGTTTTATAAGGTACAGAATCTACCAGAATGAATAAGTCTAAGGCCAAGTAACGGCTAAAATTTTATCCATAAATTTCTACGCTCGACACATTATTTTCGTTGCATGATTTGCAGTGGCATGCAAACACTTCAGCACCGCCGGTCAAAATTTCTGTTACTGAGAATAGTTAAGTGAGTAGAAGATAATCTGATCTCCAAAAGTCAAAAAGTTAAAGATGAAACATCATTTTTCAATATTTTAAGCAAGTTTAGTGTATTATTTTTGTTTTGTACAATTTTAGAGTTATACGAAGGAAAGGAGAACCAACAAAATTTGGGCACCGGAAGAGATTTGAGCTCTCAGATAACTTTTACCAAGGTCTCAGACTTTTGCTTGTTAGGGCTATGGCTTGTTCACAGTCATCGTTAGGAAAGGCCAGATGGTTCAAATTTCAAAGCCTTATAAATACCCTGACTCCTCAAAGCTTATCATAACAATTAGCAGCCATGGCCTCCTCTAAGCAGCTGTCTAGCACGCTAAAATTAAAATAAATTGTGCCCACAAACCAGGAGAAGGCTATAAGAAGATAGCAACGCGTTTTCAGGTAGCCGTTTCCTCAGTTCGTAATGCAATTAAGAAATGGCAGTTAACAGGAACAGCGGAGGACAAGTTGAGTTCTGGAAGACCAGGAAAACTTTCCAAGAGAACTGCTTGTAGGATTGCTAGAAAGTCAAATCAAAGCCCTCGTTTGACTGTAAAAGACTTCCAGGAAGATTTAGCAGACTCTGGAGTGGTGGTGCACTGTCCTACTGTGCAGCGACACCTACAGAAATATGACCTTCATGAAAGAGTCATCAGAAGGAAACCTTTCCTGCGTCCTCACCACAAAATTCAGTGTCAGGAGTTTGCAAAGGAACGTCTAAAAAGTCTGATGCATGTTGGAAACAAGTCCTGTGGACTGATGAATTTAAAATAGAGCTTTTTGGCTGCAATGAGCAAAGGCATGTTTGGAGAAAAAAGGGTGCAGAACCTCATGAAAAGAACACCATTCCAATTGTTAAGCACGGGGATGGATCTATCATGCTTTGGGCTTGTGTTGCAGCCACTGACATGGGGAACATTTCACTGACAGAGGGAAGAATGAATTCAATTCAATACCAGCAAATTCTGGAAGCAAACATGACACTGTCTGTAAAACAGCTGAAGATGAAAAGAGGATGGCTTCTACAAAAGGATAATGATCCCAAACACACCTTAAAGTCCACAATGGACTACCTCAAGAGGCGCAAGCTGAAGGAACTGAAAGACTCTTAGCTGGCTGCAGAAAGCGTTTACAAACTGTGATTCTTGCCAAAGGGTGTGTTACTAAGTACTGACGATGCAGGGTGCCCAAACATTTTCTAGGGGCCCTTTTTACTTTCTTGCTATTTTAAAACAATAAAAGATGGAAATAAAAAAAAATAATCTTGCTTAAAATATTAAAGAAATGTGTCATCTTTAACTTTATGCCTTTTGGAAATCAGGTCATCTTTTAATCGCTTAGCTATTTACAGTAACAGGAATTTTGACCAGGAGTGCCCAAACCTTTGCGTGCCAATATATATATCATATTGTATTTAAGGCAAATACAATGAAAATTGCCAAAACAAAGCGGCTTGAAATGACAATACCTTCTACTTGCACTGTCCTTATACGTGGGAACGCTCATTACTTCCGTGCTTAAGCCAATCACACGTTCTGGAGCATGGGCAACCAATAGTACCTCTATCAAAGGATAACAACTTAACAGATAGGAACAAATTTAGGCCATTCAGCTATCGTATCTGCTCCACCATGCTGTTATAGCTGATTTATTATCCCCCACAAGCCCATTCTCGAGCCTTACCTTCTTAACCTAGGACGCCTTGACCAATGAAGAACTTAGAAGCTCCACGTAGGATATTCTTAACGACATGGATCCACAGCGTCTGTGGCAAAGAATTGCACAGATTCACTACACTCTGATGAACGAAATTCCTCTTCACCTCCTTTCAAAACGGATGCCCCACTTCTCTGAGATGTTGCACTCTAGTCCCTGACTCTCCCACGAAAGTAAACATCTTCCACACATCCAGCCCTTTCAATACGTGATAGATTTAATGAGATTTCCCTTCATTCTTCTAAACTTCAGAAGGTACTGGTCCTGAGCTATCAAACACTTCTCATATACTAACCATTTCATTCGTGGAATCATTTTTGTGAAGCACTTCTGGACAGTCTCCCCTGTCAGCACATCTTTTCGTAAATAGGGAACCCAAAACTAGTAACGATACTCCCTCCCACTTTCAAATCTCTCACTACCTCTTCTTTCAGTTAGTCCTGACAAAGGGTCTCGGCCCGAAACATCAACTGTACCTGTTCCTATAGATGCTGCCTGGTCTGCTGTGTTCACCAGTAATTTTTATGTGTGTTGCTTGAAATTCCAGCATCTGCAGATTCCCTCGTGTTTACGATACTCCATTCCGTCTTACCAATGCCTCATAAAAGCTCAACATCTGTGAAGAACATAAGGTATTTCATGAAAGTAGTTGTATCATACATGCAGATTAAATACTGAAAATTTATCCAGAATAGAATAACTGTTTAACCTGAAGCACCCGGATTTCCCAAAATAACATACCACTTCATCTTGCCATCCACTACTGGCAGTTTTGTGCTAGTTTTTGAAAGTGAATTATTTTCATACATTACATATTTTATTTCTATTCTGACTTCTTTTCAGAATTTACAAGACACAGGATGTACCATAATATTTATTAAGTGTAAAGCTAAGCAACGGCTAAAATTTCATCCATAAGTTTTTATGTAGCCACGTTATTTTTTCTTGTGTGATTTATAACATAATGAATTTAGGGCAAATGCAGTGAAAATCGCCAAAACAGAGCGACATGAAATGGCACTGCATTGCCTTTGTACGTGGGAAATCCCATTACTTATGTGCTTAAGCCCATCACGAGTTCTGGAGCATGGGATACCAAGAGTTCTTCCAACAGATGATAAAAAATTAAGACATAGGAACAGATTTAGGCCATTCAGCGGTTTGTGTCTGCTTAACCATGCAGTCGTAGCTGATCTGTTATCCCTCTCAAGCCCATTCTCAAGACTTGTCTCCGTAAACTTTTTTTTTACTCCTTGGCTAATGAATAACTTATGAAGCTCTACATAGAATAGACTCAATGACACGGGATCCACGCAACTGTGGCCAAGAATTCTACATATGCACTACTCTCTGGCTAACGAAATTCCTCCTGGTCGCTGTTCTATACGGATGCCACACTATTCCAAGATCTTACCCTCTGGTCCGAAACTCACCCACTATAGGAAACATCTTCTCCATATCCATTCGATCTGAACCTTTCAATGCATCTTTCCCTTCATCCTTCTGAACTTCAGCAACTATAGGCCCAGAGCTATCGAATACCCCTCATATGTTAACCGTTTCATTCCCGGAATCATTCTTGTGACGCTCCTCTGGACATTCTCCCATATCAGCACATCTTTTCGTAATTAGGAAGGCCAAAACTAGTCACGATAGTACGTGCGGTCTGACCGATGCCTCATAAATCCTCAGCAGCACAACCCTGTTCTCATATTCTAATCATATTAAAATAAATGCTAACATTGCATTTAACATCATTACCAACAACTCAACTTGCACTAATCACTCGTTCTGATTAGTAGTGCAGCAGGGGGTAGAGTTGGGAGTCTTGTTATTCATTATTGTAATAAATTGTTTGTACGCAGATGCACAACTTTGTCGGTGTGGATGACACGGTGATCCAGATGGTCTGTAACTACCCGATCACACCACCCCCTCAGACGGTTTGTTCCAAATTGTAGCCTTCCGCTGGGTGAAAAAGGAAAGTCTTCCTCAGGTCCCGCTTAAAACAGACACTCCTCTTCTTAAAACTCATGTTGTACATACCTAGGTCTGGAATCCGCAAAAAGGACCCTTCATCCCAATTGATCTATGCCTACCTAAGCTAGTCCCATTTGCCTACATGTGGCCCATATCCCTCTGAACCAGTCCTACCCATGAACATGTTGGAATGTCAGTTAATCCAGTATCTGAACCCACCGCTGCCTGTTTCTTTGGTAACTTTTTCCACATAACTATCACCTTCTGTCCCTCATGTAAACTTTACATCTTTCTCCAATCACTTTCATTCTCTGCCCTGCACTGTCTGTTATGCTGAGTGTTCTCCCCAGTCTTCAGTGTTCTTTCCCTACCACATGCTTCTCATTGTTTCAGTGAAACTAACAGCGCCCCTTCACACCCAGGAATCCGTGAATCCGCCGCCCTTGCCCTTTTCCTTTTCAGGAATACGGTGAACTGGAACTTTCAGTAGTTCACTCTGAAATGACACCCATTTCCCAAATATGGATTTACCTGCAGGTAACATCCCCACATATACATTTGCCAGATTGTGTCTATGATAATAAAATGTGCCTTAATTTCTGGACTGTTCTTAACCTTCTGCCCCTTTCCAGCTTAATGACATTCTTCCTATAAATGGATTACCAGACCACCGTACAATACTTTCTGGTCTCAACAATGAATTATATATTTTCAACACCAAGTCCATGTTCCAGATTGATTCGAAGCATCCTAAATTTTGTGCTGACTCATCTCAAAGTCTTCATCCATTGACACTTCATCCACCTCCCTGTCCTATACTAACTAGGACTATCAATGTACTGGCATAATAAGCTCTTCTGGATGCAATTCAAAAATTCCACCTCTTATCGTTTTACACAATGTTGGTTCTGTTAATTTTGTTGAAATACCCCATTGCTGTAACGCTGTTCCCATGATATCTCTGTGATTTGCCAAACGATTTGTTTCTCAATCTCCCATTAGCTACTGAGTGATTTACTGTAAAATTCCAGCAATGTGATTGCTATTTTATTTATTTGTAAACTCTACTCACACAGCTGCATGTGAAAAATCTTCTGAGACATCCTCCCTCAGTGATGAACTCCTTGGTTAATAATGCAACATTCCCTCCTCCACATTTTTTCATTCGACCCTGTCACATGTGAACCGTCTACACCTGGAGTGCGGAGTCTCAGTTGCTGCCAATCTTTCACTCAGACTCAGAGATTTGCACAGGGCAGAAACTCAGCCATACTGACGAAGATTTGCATCAGAGAGTCCCATTTATCTGTGTTTGGTCCCTATCGCTCTAAACCTCTCTGATCCATGTACCTGTCAGAATGTCTGTTAAGCAGTGAAATTGTGTTCTCCCGTGCAGCCTCCTGTGGCAGCTCGTAACATATACCCACCACCCTCTGAGTGGAAAGATTTGCCCCTCGTCCCATTTGAATCTTTCTCCTTACATATTACCAAACTATTCTGCCTTTATTCATTTCTTAATCACTTTCTTCCTATAAGTGAGTGTTCAGAACTGCACACAATACATTGTGGTCTCACCAATACCTGTACAGTTACCTCGTGAAGTCCCATCTCCTGTATTCCAAACTCTGAAGAATGTCTTCCTCACCACCCTGTCTACACTCTCATAGAACCTTTCTGTTGCCCAACACTCTTGAGGACTTGACTCATTGCCACGGATACATATGTCGGTACGCCTGGTTAAATATTTTTCTGTCACTGAGGCTCACTCAGATATGACATTACAGTATAAAAAACAGCACAGTATATGTCTCGGCTGAACACAGTGCCAATTTAAACTAAATCTCTTCTGTCTCTTCAATGTCACTATCATATCTGCTTCCACCACTCCCCATGACAATCCATACCAGGTTCCGCAACTTGTTAAATAAAACTAATCTACTAACATTGTATATCATCTTTAAATTATCACCTTGTCACTTTAAAGACATGCATTCTCGAATTTGACAAGTCCACCCTTGGAAAATGATTCTGACTGTTCACCTAATCTACAGCTTACGAAGTTTTATACAATTCTGTCAGTAGTCCCCTCAGCTTCCTTCACTCCAGGGAAAAGTCCCATCATGTCCGATCTTTCCTTGCAAGTCAAGCCCCCAGACCAGTCAACATTCTTGTGAAACCTTTCTTTAACTTTACAGATTAATCACATCCTACCTCTCATGTGGTGACCAGAAGAGCACAGCGTACTTCTGGTGTGACCTTATTAATGATTTCTACAACTGTAACATGATGTCCCAACTCCTCTATGAGCCTTTGCCAATGAAGAGAACCTTGCTATTCATCTTCTTCACAAAATTGTCCGCCTGTGTTGCGACTTTCAGAAAACTTTGTGCCTATAACCCAAGGTCTCTTTCTTCACTATCACTCCCCATTAACACAGTCATTTACTCTGTATGTCCTGGCCTGCTTTAACTTCCCAAAAACCATCACCTTGCAGTTGTCTGACACTAACAACACCTCTCTGTTCCTCTGTATCAATGACACAGCAAAAAATAAACACGAACCATTCACCACTCACTACACCTGTTCGCTGTTTGTGTGTAACTTGTACAAGACAACACCAGGACACATCTGTATTTCGTTCATATGCAGTTTGCCTTTTGTTTCTTCCTACCACTGTACACACAATTAGTGTTTAACACATCATACTACATTTGACAAGTATTCTCTTGCTCACCCAGACTCTCGAAATCCTGTTGTAGAGACCAAATGTACTATCACAACATTACCCTCAGCATATTCCCTGTCTTTAACCAACAGCCCTGGAGCCCTCACACTTTGCCTATTCCACAAGGTGAATAATATCATTCATAAGTAATTGACAGACTCGCATTTACCCCTGCCCTCTTAGACAACCCATTAGCACCTCTGCCCAGGCCGCCATGATTTCAGTATTAATAGTAAATAATCGAGGTCGAGGACTAATGCCGGGGATACTCCAATAGTTACTTCCTCCCATCCTGAAGCAGATCTGTTAATTTAGTTTCTGTATTCTATGTGAACGCCAGTCTTTTATCCTTGAGAACTAATATCCCCTAGACCTATGATTTCTGATGTCCTGCATCAGTATTTCAGGTGGCATCTTTTCCAATGCTTTCTGAAAATCTAAGTCCACCACATCTAAAGGTTCCCTTCCAAAATTTAGAAGCACTCTTTTAATGTTGGTTAAGCATACGTTATCTTTCACGCAGTGAGCTGACAGGGTCTCAAACTGGGCCGCAGATAGACATATGGTGATAAAACCTTTTGGCACAATGACCTTCATAAATCAATGCACTAAGTATGATGGCTGGGATGTTTTGTTGCAGTTGTATAAGATCTGAGATCACATTGTAATATCATGTTTAGTTTTGGTCAGGCTGTTACGGAAAAGATGCAATTAAGCTGGAAATATGACCATGGAAGTTTAAAAGGTCAATGTTGGTACACAAACGACTGAGTTATGAAGAGAAGTTGATCAGTTTTAGGGTTGTTTTCCTCACAATGTGGGAGAATGAAGGGCATTATTATAGATGTGTATGAAATAATTAAGGTCACAGATAGGGTGAATGCACAGAGGTATTTTAACAGGGAATTTGGAATGGGGAATTAGAGGGTACTAGATTGTGACAGATAAAGAGATGAAATAGGAATCGGACAGGCAATTCCTTACAGCCAGACGGCGGTCAGTATATGGAACCAACTGCCGGAGGAAGCGTTGAGGCCGGTGCATTAACCAGATTAAAAAGATTCAAAAGACCTGGATGCAGATAGTAAAGGTTTACTTTAGCCAGGTATAGGTGCAACTTAAATGGGAGCTTTGGTTGGCATGGATCCGGTTGGCTGAAAGACCGATTTCCATGCAGTGTGATGCTACAAATCTAAACCATGTGGACTCGGGTTGATGACTTCTTTCAATGACCTACTACTTATTTATAGATCACAGAATCCAACATCTTTCTGACAAAAGATGAGACATTAGCTGTTACACTGACATACATTTGCCTTCTTCCATTCTTATACAATTGACACATTTGAGATTTTCCACTTCACTGAGACCTTCCTAGAACACAGTGAGTTAAAAAACTTCAGCTTAGTTCCCCAGTTTCTCTCCAGCAACTTCCTATAAAACCATTGAATGCAGGTCGTTGGGACCTGGTGACTTTTACTTTTAATTTCATTAGTTTTTCTCTCATTGCGATGGTAAATTATTGCACTCTATTGAAAAGTGAACAATGTTCACAGTGTTGAGTTTAACACTACAATTTCCATTTCAGTTTCTGCCATTGAGTCTCTTACGATTGTTTCCAGAAGTATTCTCAGTCCACTGGTCTACCTCCAGGCCTTGGCAATTTCTATGTTCTAGCACTTAGTATTTCCCTTGATCTCGTTTTTTGACCAGAGATGCTTTATCTTTCTCCTGGATCCTTCTGTTTAATTGGCATTAATAACTGCTGAGCATTTAAATATCTGCCACTGCTTATGTACTGATCTGTCCCTGACCTGTTTACCCCATCCACCCACATCTGAAATTGCCTGTTCCTGGGTAGGTTCTGTAATATATTTCTGTCTGCAACAGTCCCTGTCGACTCCACATATTTCTCTTTCGAGCCATTTCTCTAGTTTTATTAGTTTTATCAACACAGAGATCAAATTCGCCTATGATAATCACACAGTTCCGTTTTTAACTCCCTTGGAAAACTTTCTCTCTCGTGCTCTGTCTCATGAAGCGGCAATGGATGAGGGTGCAGAGACCACTTGCACCCATGTTGTCTTTCCCCGCTCTTCATTGTCTCTACATGTTTGTCACCCCTCACCATTCCATGATGAACACGGTCGCCCGCCTTCTTTCACTTTTGCTGATTAGTGTGGTTCATTGTTAATTAGTTAGATAAACCTATCACTCCCATTGGAGCACAGGCCACTGACAGTACAACACCAGAGACCTCTTTGCTGTGACTGTATTTCAAAATGTCCCCAGGTGCAGTACCCGTCTTCGTGGTGGATCCACCCTCTCCCAATGATGAGGTCTTAGGAGCTTCTGTAGCTCTGGGTTTTTGTGGTATTGGTTTGCTGAGGATCGGATGTCCAGTTCCTCGATTTCCAACCGGGATTTTTACCGTCCATGAGACAGCACTGGAACATTGAATATGTTGGAACACTGAGAACCCACTCCCAGTCCACCTGCAATCATCTCCGTGCAATAACTGTACAATCAACCACATTTCTCATAATACAGTTCTTGCATTCATTCATCCTATCTATACTCTTCATATTTCTGTATACCTCTGTCAAATCTCCATCATTCCCATACGCTCCATGGAAGAACATCCAGGCAATAATGGTAAAATGCATGGAAATCATCCTTGATCTTGCTCACCAAGGAGATTTCAGGTTTCCCCTTTTTTTGGGATTTTCTAATCACCTGTTTGAGCAATTTTTCCGCTATATTTGTATTCAATGAGGATACAGTCCGATTTTAGATTCCTGAACCCCTTTAAGTATGCTGTGGAAGGCTCCAAAAGCACAGATCTGCTTGCATATTGGGCTCCTTCTCGTGACTGTATTTTCATTTTCTCTTTACTATCTGGTACCACAACTGTTTTAGAAAACAATGAAAACACAGAAAACCTACACAATGCAGCCCTTCAGCCCACAAAGTTCTGCCGAACACGTCCCAACCTTAGAAATTACTAGGTTTACCCATAGCACTCTATTTTCTAAGCTCCATGTACCTATCCAAAAGTATCTTAAAAGACCATACTTATCCGCCTCCACTGCTGTTGCTGGCAGCCCATTCCACGCACTCACCACTCTCTGAGTAAAATACTTAGCTCTGACATCCCCTCTGTACCTCCTCCCCAGCACCTTAAACCTGTGTCCTTTTGTGGCAACCATTTCAGCCCTGGGAAAAAAGCCTCTGACTATCCACACGATCAGTGCCTTTCATCATCTTATACACCTCTGTCAGGTCACCTCTCATCCTCCGTTGCTCCAAGGAGAAAAGGCCGAGTTCACACAAGTGATTCTCATAAGACATGCTCCCCAATCCAGGCAACATCCTTGTTGTTCTCCTCGGCACCCTTTGTTTAACTTCCACATCCTTCCTGTAGTGGTGCGACCAGAACTCAGCACAATACTACAAGTGGGGTCTGACCAGGGTCCTTTATTTCTGCAACATTACCTCTCGGTCCCTAAATTCAATTCCACGATTGATGAAGGTCAAAACACCGTACGCTTTCTTAACCACAGAGTCAACCTGCGCAGCTGCTTTGAACGTCCTATGGACTTGGACCCCAAGATCCCTCTGATCCTCCACACTGCCAAGAGTCTTTCCATTAATACTGTATTCTGTCATCACACTTGACCTACCAAAATGAACCCCTTCACACTTATCTTGGTTGAACTCCATTTGCCACTTCTCAGCCCAGTTTTGCATCCTATTAATGTCCCGCTATAACCTCTGACTGCCCTCCACACTATCCACAATACCTCCAACCTTTGTGTCATCAGCAAACTTACTAACCCATTCCCCACTTGTTCATACAGTTCATTCATAAAAATCACGAGTAATAACGGTCCCAGAACAGATCCCCGAGGCACTCCACTGGTGACCGATGTCCATGCAGAATATGACTCATCTACAATCACTCTTTGCCTTATGTGGGCCAGCTAGTTCTCGATCCAGAAAACAATGTCCGCTTGGATCTGATGCCTCCTTACTTTCTCAATAAGCTTTGCATAGGGTACTTTACCTTACTTGCTGAAATTCATGTACACTGCATCTACAGCTCTCCCTTCATCAATGTGTTTAGTCACATTCTTAAAAAAATCCAATCAGGGTGGTAAGCACGACCTTCTCTTGACAAAGCTATGCTGACTATTCCTAATCATAGGAATCATAGCTCTCCAAATGTTCATAAATCCTGCCTCTCAGGATCTTCTCCATCAACTTAACAACCACTGACTTAAGACTCACTGGTCTATAATATCCTGTGCTATCTCTACTTTCTTTCTTTAATAAAGCAATAACATCCGCAACCCGCCAATCCTCCGGAACCTATCCCGTCCCCATTGATGATGTAAAGATCACCGCTAGAGGCTCAACAATCTCCTCCCTCGCCTCCCTCAGTAGCCTAGGTTACATCTCATCCGGTCCCGGCGACTTATCCAACTCGATGCTTTCCATAAGCTCCAGCACATTCTCTTTCTTAATATCTACATGCTCAAGCTTTTCAACCTGTGGCACGTCATCACTACAATCACCAAGAATCTTTTCCACAGTGAATACTGAAGTTAAGTATGTATTAAGTACCTCTGTTATTTCCTCAGATTCCTTACACTTTTTCCCACTGTCACACCTGCTAGGTCAATTCTTTCAAGTTTTATCCTCTTGTTCTTCACATACTTGTAGAATGCCTTGGGGTTTTTCTTTAATCCTGCTCACCAAGGCCTTCTCGTGGCCCCGTTCTGGCTTTCCCGATTTCCTTCTTCAGGTCCTTCCTATTAGCCTTATAATCTTCTAGATCTCTAACGTTACCTGGATGGGGGACACACTGAAACTTGGTTCAACCTCGGCAGGGGTGTTCTGCTACTGGAGAGGGAGGGGCCGGGTTGGGTGAGAAAGCCTCTCAATTATTTCAGTTGCTACTGATTAATGTGTAGTAATCTAATAGAACACTACTCCAGGCATTGACTTTGAATGGGAAGAATGAAAAGGCTTTGCATGGTTTATTCTTGTATCATTTTTTGTGCATAAAAATCATTTGTTAATGATCTGTACCCGACTGTGTAGCTGTAGAATGATGTGAGTATAGATGTGCATAGCCCAGCTCTCTTCGGCCTCATGAGAAAGTCATATTTTTTTTTGTTGTAATTCATTTGCCACTCTGTGACCCTGTTCCCCAAATGATCAGAATCTCCATGTAATCTAGATAACCTTCTTCATCAGCAACAACATGTCTGAACTTATTGATCAAGTCTTGTGCATTTGCATACAAATAATTTATGAAAATCATGAACAACAAGGCTCCCAGCTCTTTCCCCTGTAGCACATCACTAATCAGTAGTCTCCATTCTGAGAAAGTTTTATTAACATCCAAACATCTGTGAAAGTCTCTTTGCACCTTTGTTCTTTTGGATTTTTAACCTGCTTAGAAAAAGGCCCACGTCATTACTGCTTATATACATGACTATACAGTTCCCTGCATGACATTCTATCTGCCACTTCTTTGTCCATTCTCACAATCTGTCTGTCCTTCTGCAGATTCCCTGCTTCCTCAACACTACCTAACCCCCACCTATCTTCGAATTGTCTGCAAACTGGAATGAGAAGCCATTAATTCTGTCCTGCGACATGAAAGGAGGTGACCCAGCAGTCCCGAGCATCCGTCACACCTGAGCGCATCCACCTCACCTGTCAAGCCGCTTGCATCGAGTTCAAACTCATTGTCTTTCCTCTCTTTTGTCTGTACTCCTGTCTATCCTGTTTACCGAATGAGCTCTCATTGGCGACAGTATTATCTCCTGCTCAGGGTCACACTGACTGCAACTCACATTTACACTATTCTGAGTATCACTCACAAATCTACAGGATACTGGTTCCCCTCCAGTTCAGGAGCAATCCATCTCTTCTGTACATGTCGCTCTACCACAGAAGAAATTGCAGTGATCAAAATTCTTGGTAGTCTCTGGAGTAATTTACATGGTTAGCACAATATTATGGACCAAAGGACCTGTTCTGTGCTATAAATTTCGTTTTTTTTAAAATTTATTTGGATAAGGAATTCACAAGTATCATGAACTTTTTTTCACATGTATAACCTTGTCCACTTTTATATAAATCTATAATTATTTATACATTCCTAAGTACACATTAAGATGATATAAAAATAAATTAGACACTTAAATAGATAATTATGTGCAGTTGAAATTCTACTCTATTAGGCTAAGTAATGATATTAGTTGTTAAGAAAAATAGTAATAATAGTGGATTAATAATAATTTCCATATATCTCATCTGGACCATTTCTTCCTGGTCCAAAATATTGTATTTAAGGCTATGTAACTACCATTGTAGGTGTTTATATCCTAACTTGTTCATGTTTGCTCCTACCCCCAAACATAATTATCCAATTCCTATGTACATATTTACTTAATTTTATCATTTTTTTATTCCTTTCTCAATTTTTTTTCTTTTACCTGTGTTAATTCTCCATTTTCCAAAAAAAAATAAAAACAAAAACAGTGAACATTTAGACCAGGGGTGCTTATGTTAGCAATGTTTCTGTGTTGATGAGAAGAGCAGTATAAATCATTAGGAGAGTCATCTAAAGTCTGCTCGCTTCGGGGTTATATATTCAATCCATTTATTCCAAATTTGATTTTTTTTTCTTTTTGAATTCTCAGACAGTAAGTTATCTTTTCCATTTTAAATATTTCCGAGATAATTTCGTGCCAATCTTGTAATGTAGGTGGTATTGGATTTAACCACTTTCTAGTGATTGATTTCTTACTTGCCACTAAAAAGGCCTGCAGCAACTTTATATCTTTCTTCTGTTCAAGAAACAATACATGCCCCAAATAGAGCGTCTCAAAGTTCAGAGGTATCTGGGTCTTAAGTACCTTAACTAATGTTCTACGAATACCTTTCCAATATAAACCTAATTTAGGGCAATCCCAGAAAATATGGAAATAATTAGCCTCCTTGGAGCCGCTCCTTCTCCAACATGTCACCGTTGTCTCTTTATGTTTTTCCTGATATGGGGTCTTGAAGTATCTTATAATATTTTTCCAACAATGTTCTCTCCAAGTCAAAGAATTAGTCGAAGACCACTAAAGCTGCATGTTTTCCCCCAAGCCTCCTCTGAAAGTATCAACCTCGCTTCTTTCTCCCACTTCTCTTTAATATACAATGTGTTTACATTTTTAGCATGGGAGAGTGCATTATATAATCGAGAAACTGATTTAATTGGTATTGAACTGCAAGCCGAATTCAGAACTTTGAAAAATTCTAATTCTACTGTTAATAGTCTGTATATCTACAACTCTGGTTAACATAGTGTCGTACTTCAAGGTACCTAAAAAAAAAAAAAAAAAAAAAAAAAGTCATTGTGTTAAAATACATTAGCACGGAGAAGTCCCTGGGGCCTGACGGAACATTCCCCAGGCTGCTCCACGAGGCGAGAGAAGAGATTGCTGAGCCTCTGGCTAGGATCTTTATATCCTCGTTGTCCACGGGAATGGTACCGGAGGATCAGAGGGAGGCGAATGTTGTTCCCTTGTTCAAAAAAGGTAGTAGGGATAGTCCGGGTAATTATAGACCAGTGAGCCTTACGTCTGTGGTGGGAAAGCTGTTGGAAAAGATTCTTAGAGATAGGATCTATAGGCATTTAGAGAATCATGGTCTGATCAGGGACAGTCAGCATGGCTTTGTGAGGGGCAGATCGTGTCTAACAAGCTTGATAGGGTTCTTTGAAGAGGTGACCAGGCATATAGATGAGGGTAGTGCAGTGGATGTGATCTATGTGGATTTTAGTAAGGCATTTGACAAGGTTCCACACGGTAGGCTTATTCAGAAAATTAGAAGGCATGAGATCCAGGGAAGTTTGGCCAGGTGGATTCAGAATTGGCTTGCCTGCAGAGGGTGGTGGTGGAGGGAGTACATTCAGATTGGAGGATTGTGACTAGTGGTGTCCCACAAAGATCTGTTCTGGGACCTCTACTTTTCGTGATTTTTATTAACGACCTGCATGTGGGGGTAGAAGGGTGAGTTGGCAAGTTTGCAGACGACACAAAGGTTGGTGGTGTTGTACATAGTGTAGAGGATTGTCAAAGATTGCAGAGAGACATTGATAGGATGCAGAAGTGGGCTGAGAAGTGGCAGATGGAGTTCAACCTGGAGAAGTGTGAGGTGGTACACTTTGGAAGGGCAAACTCCAAGGCAGAGTACAAAGTAAATGGTAGGATACTTGGTAGTGTGGAGGAGCAGAGGGATCTCGGGGTACATGTCCACAGATCCCTGAAAGTTGCCTCACAGGTGGATAGGATAGTTAAGAAAGCTTATGGGGTGTTAGCTTTCAAAAGTCGAGGGATAGAGTTTAAGAGTCGCGATGTAATGATGCAGCTCTGTAAAACTCTGGTTAGGCCACACTTGGAGTACTGTGTCCAGTTCTGGTCACCGCACTATAGGAAGGATATGGAAGCATTGGAAAGGGTACAGAGGAGATTTACCAGGGTGCTGCCTGGTTTAGAAAGTATGCATTATGATCAGAGATTAAGGGCGCCAGGGCTTTACTCTTTGGAGAGAAGGAGGGTGAGAGGAGTCATGATAGAGGTGTACAAGATAATAAAAGGAATAGATAGAGTGGATAGCCAGCACCTCTTCCCCAGGGCACCACTGCTCAATACAAGAGGACATGGCTTTAAGATAAGGGGTGGGAAGTTCAAGGGGGATATTAGAGGAAAGTTTTTTACTCAGAGAGTGGTTGGTGCGTGGAATGCTCTGCCTGAGTCAGTGGTGGAGGCAGATACACTAGTGAAGTTTAAGAGACTATTAGACAGGTATATGGAGGATTCTAAGGTGGGGGCTTATATGGGAGGCAGGGTTTGAGGGTCGGCACAACATTGTGGGCCGAAGGGCCTGTACTATGCTGTACTATTCTATGTTCTAGCCCATGTTTGTCTTGCAGGATTGGAAACTTTGTAATACTCTTTCATGTAAAAATGAAAGGTAGGTTGGAAGACCTTTCTTTATCCATAGTTCAAATCTTTTATTTCCTCTGTTGGGAAGGAATTCGGTATCATCTGCACACCATCTGAAAAGTCTTAACATGTTATTGATTCCACATGAACTAACCACCTTCTGCTGTAATTTTAATGTAAGATTTATCCAACTGTTTTTAAACTTTTCCAATTGGCCCATCAATCCTTTGTCTGCTATTGAGGCCTGTAGAGAAAAACTGTCAACCAATCCAAATTCTATTTCCTTCCATCTAGCCTTCTATTCCCTATTACACCAATATGACAGAGGGGTTATCTGTGAAGCATAAAAAATAATTTCTCAAGCAAGGAAGTACGATACCTCCTCCTTCCTTCCCTAACTGAAGGTGTTATATCGAATTTTAGGTTTCTTTCCTTGCCAGATAAAGCGGGAGATCCATTTGTCCCATTCCCTGAATTGATTATCATCCATCTCCACAGGTAAAGTTCGGAAAAGATAGAGTAACTGAGGGAGGATATTCATTTTTATGGTATTTATCCTTGAATTTAAACTTAAAAGGGGATAAGATTACATCTATGCATTTCTGCTTTTATCTCTGAAATTAATGGCCTATAATTTACCTGTGACAGTGTTGAAAGATCCTTCGGCAGGGTTATTCCTAAATATTTTAATGATTTACCTTCCCACTTAAGATCATATGTATCCTGCAGTTTTTTGGATGGTGTATAATTTAGGGACATAAGCTGCGTTTTCTTTACATTTATTTTATAACCTGATATTTTCCCAAAGTCATCCAACAGTGTAAACAATCCTATAAATGATCTTTCTGGTTCACTCAGATAGACAAAAACATCATCTGCGAATAACGCCACTTTCTGTTCAATCCCTGCCACCTTGATACCTGTTACGATTTCGCTCTGTCTTATTAGTTGGGCAAGCGGTTCAATGTAAAGTGCAAAAAGGAGAGGAGAAATTGGGCATCCCTGTCTAGTGCCTCTCTGTAGAATAAATGAGTCAGAGAGGTCCCCATTTATGTTAATTCGGGCTGTTGGGCTGTCTGGATTACTTTAAATGACTTTTCTTGAAAGCCGAATCTTCCTAACACTCTGTATAGGAATGCCCAACTAACTGAATCAAAAGCTTTCTCAGCGTCTAATCCCACTACCATTGTCTCTGTCCCGTTCTTAGTAACCTGTTCTAGTATGTGTAGAGTTCTCCTTATGTTGTCCTGTGTTTGTTGAATAAATCCAGTCTGGTCTAAGTGGATTAGGCCAGGTAAATGCTTTCTCAATCTGCGCGCTAATATAGATGTAAATAATTTGTAATCTAAATTAAGAACGCTAACTGGCCGATAATTACCACATTCTAGTTTATCTTTACCCTCTTTAGGAATATCTGAAATAATCGCTTCTCTCCAGGAAGGTGGAGTTTCTCCTCTTTGCAAGATCTAATTAAAGGTGTTAAGTAGTAATGGGGCTAACTGTGACTTCAGCGATTTGTACCACTCTGAGGTAAACCCATCAAAACCTGGAGACTTTCCAGCCTTTAATCTAGAGATGGTCTCATTCAGTTCTTTGGCCGTTACTGGTTCTAATAGGCATTCCTTTTGTAAATCTGTAAGTTTGGGAAGATCTAAAGAATTCAATAAAGTGTCTATATAGGGCTCATTGGAGGCCCTGGGATTGGGAGTACAGCTCTCGATAATATGTTTCAAAACTCTCTTGAATTTTCCCTATTGCACTCTCCACAAGCTTTGTCTTTGGATTCTTTATTTTATGAATTGTATTGTCTGCTTGTTGTTTACGTAATTTATATGCTAATAATCTAGTTGATTTACCTCCTACTTCATAATTCTTTTGTCTCGGGTAAAGAAAATTTCTTCGAGTTTCCAATGTATAAATATCATTAATTTCACTTTGCAATTTCTTAATTTCCTGTTTTAACTTAGAATTACTTTTGTTGCTATCTACAACGTGAAGTTGTTTTAATTTTCCTTGAAGGTCTGCTAATTTTTGTGCATTGATTTTTTTCATGTGAGTGGTAATGGAAGTAATTTTCCCTCTCAGTACAGCTTTCAATGTATCCCATAAGATCACTGGTGATGCTTCTCCCGTGTCATTAAGGTCTAGGTATTCTTTGATTTCTCCCCTTAATCTCTCCAATATTTTCGGGTTATTGAGTAGATGTGAATTTAGCCTCCATAGTGTTTTCCTCATTTTCCTTTCCAGGATTAGAGACATAGAGACTGGGCTATGATCCGACAGATCACTTGTTGCAATATTACAGTCTTCTATCCTGAGTCTATCTGTATTAAAGATAAAGAAATAGTCTATCCTTGAATAGGCTGTATGAGGGGAAGAGTAAAGTGTATAATCTTTACTAGTGGGGTGTAATCCCCTCCACACATCTATAATACCCAACTTCTCCATCAATAAATTCATTTTCCGAGTCAGAGGTTTATTCTGAGTAACTATTTTTGAAGAATCTAATGCAGGATTTAACCTAATATTAAAATCCCCTCCACAGATTACTACCCCTTGAGAACTGACCATTAGGTCAACATGTGTCTATAAAATGACCATTCACAACCTGATGGAGGGTAAACATACAGCAATGCTATTTCTGTACCTTCTATTCTTCCTGTAATTTTTACAAATCGTCCATCTTTGTCTTTAGTCTCTGAAATATGTTCATAATTAAGAGTACTTGATATTAAAGTAACTACCTCTCTTTTGTGGCTCAATTTATATGATGAATAAAATACATGCTTAAAGCCCATTCTTTTTAATTTTTCATGTTCGGATTGGCTCATATGTGTTTCCTGGACGAAAGCTATTTGTGCCCTTTTTTTTTAATTTAGACATAAACTTATTTATTTTAATTGGATTCAAAACCCCATTAGCATTATAGGAAATTATTTTTAACAGCTGAATTTTCATTTTTCTCTAGTTAAAAAAAAACACTCGCCTTTTCTAACCAAACAGTAAGCAATCCCTTCTCAACAGTAAACCAAAATATATAACCACACCCTAGATATTCTTGAACGTATAACATTTGAAAATTTTCCCCGACTTCCAACAGTGAGGCCTGAGCACCGACCCGCCTCAGTTCAGAGGGATAACCTCTATCTTCACCCTGTGTTAGAGGGCCCTCCGCAGTTTGAATAATCATAGAGAATTTTCTCCTATTTATGTCTCGACCATATTGCTATCATTCAAGTTATTCCGTCTATTTTATTTTCAGATACCAGCTTTCATTTTACCTTTAAGTCCGATTTACTCTTTTCAGTCATTTCTCTTAATTAATCTATACTATCTGTGCGTTCGCGTCTGAATATTTGCAGCTTTTCCTTGTAGTTTGACCCTCTGGTTCGTGTGGAACGTCCTCGCCGCACTGGCTGCCACGACTTCTGCCGAATCCTCTCCAGTAGCGATTCCGGTTGGCTGATAACTTTAACAGGTAGTCCCCGGTCCGCCAGGTCCGACGTTGCCTCCTCCGCCCTAGCGTAAGTTTTTGTCCCTTCGTCGTAAAAAACTCTCAGCCGAGCTGGATACAGGTTCTGGAATCTCATGTTGTTCTCCTTCAGGACCCTCCGTGTTTCCGCATATTCCTTCCGTCTGGCAAGGATCCCCGGTGCGTAATCGTGGTCTAAACTGATTTTGCAGTTGCTCCACATGAAATCTTTCTTTTGCCATGCCCGTTTAAGCACCTCTTCCTTCGTTCTGTAACTGAGAAATCTGACTAGAATTGATCTGGGATGGACGCCTGCCGGGGGTAGCGGTGGGCCCTTTCTATCTGTAGGTCTTTTGAGTCCGGTATATCAAGGTTCTCTCTAAGCAGCTTCTCCACGAAGGGAATCATCAATCCGGGTTTATCTGCAGTTCCTTCGGGAACTCCGTAGATCCTCAGATTTTCCTTTCTTGTGCGGCCTTCTTGGTCTCTTAGCTTCCACTGGAGCTGCTCTTGTAACTTTAGCATTTCTGCTATCACTTCCTCTGCATTTTGCAGCCTCTCCTCAATTCCTACAATCCTCTCTTCGCCTTCATCTAACTTCAAATTAGTTTTTACTATTTCTCCTTTAATATCTTCCAGCTGCTTGTTGTTATCTTGTCGGAACTGCCGTATCTCTCTGAGAATCAAAGACAGATTCACCGATTCCTCCTCATTATCTCCGTCCTGGCTTGCCGTGCAGGAGCTAGGCCCGTCGCCTTGCTGCTTCTCTTTGTGTTTATCAGCCTTCTGAGCAGACTTTTTAATCTTGTTCTTAGACATCATCCTTGCCCCTTCTATTAACATAGTTATACAATATTAAATATTTGTCTAATTTCGATTTTGGGGCAGTTTACTTTCTTTTTTGTCGAGAGACCTTTTCCTTATGCCACCATTCCCTTGATGACCCGGAAGTCCTCCCGGAATCCACCTGTTAATATATTACACGTGTGAAAATTATCCTCTCACCATAACTCATTGTTTTTATATGTGTTTGAACAAATTCTCCATACATTCGCATACCATACTCTTAATCTCTACAACCTGTAATTTAATTATTAAACTATTGTGGACAAAAACCTTCTGAAAGTCGCAGTAAATGACATAGACCTCTCTAGTGTTATCAGAAATTGAAGTTGCCTATGCATAGACCTGCAACATATTGGTAAAACGTGATTTACCATTTCTAAACCCATGCTGCCTTTCTGCTAACCTAAGACTATAAAACCATAAGAAATAGAAGCAGAATTAGGCCAACTAGCGCACTGGGTCTGCTCGACCATATAATCATGGCTGATCTTTTTCTTCTCTCCGCCACAGCAACATTTCCCGGTCTTCTCCCCATAACCTTTGATGTCATGGCCATTCAAGAACCTATCAATCTCTGCCTTAAATACACGCAACGACCTGGCTTGCACAGATGCACATGGCAAAAGCAATCCACAAATTCACCACCCTCTCGCCAAAGAAATTGCTCCTCTTTTCGGTTTTGAATGGACAGCCCTCTATCCTGAGGGTATGCCCTCTTGTGCTAGACTTTCCCACCATGGCAAACATCCTTTCCACATCTACTCTGTCTAGGCCTTTCTGTCTTCGAAAGGTGTCAATAAGATCCCCGATCATCCTTCTGAATTCCAGTGAGTATAGACCAAGAGCTATCAAACGGTCTTCGTATGATAACCCTTTCATTCCTGCAATCATCCTTATGAACCTCCTCTGCACAATCTCCAATGCCAGCACATCTCTTCTAAGATGAGAAGCAGATTACTCAAGGTGAGGTCTCGCCAGCGCCTTATAAATCATCAGCATCACATCCCTGCTCTTGTATTCTTGACCTCTTGAAATGAATGCCAACGTTGCATTTTCCTTCCTCAACACCAACTCAACCTGCTAGTTAACCTTTAGGGTTTTCTGCACAAGTACTCCCAGGACCGTTTGCATTTCAGATTTTTGGATTTTTCCTCCGTTTAGAAAATATTCTACACATTTATTACTGCTAACAAAGTGCATGATCATGCATTTTCCAACATTGTATTTCATTTGCCACCTTCTTGTCAATCTCTTAATCTGTCGAAATCCTTCCGCATACTATGTGTTTTCTCAACACTACCTACCCCTCCACCAATCTCGGTATCATCTGCAAACTTGGCAACAAATCCATCTATTTCATTATCTGAATCATGTATAGAGAGCCTAAAAAGAAGTGGTCCCAATAATAACTCCTGTGGAACATGACTAGTCACTGGTAGTCAACCAGACAAGGACCCTTTGTTCCCACTTGCTGCATGCCTGTTCTTATCAGATGCTTTTCCAACTCTTTCATTATTAACGCAATAGAAAGGAAGGACATAAGCCAGGAAGATGTGGAATCGATATGGGTAGAGCTGTGTAACACTAAGGGGCAGAAGACGCTGGTGGGAGTTGTGTACAGGCCACCTAACAGTAATAGTGAGGTCGGAGATGGTATTAAACAGGAAATTAGAAATGTGTGCAATAAAGGAACAGCAGTTATAATGGGTGACT
This sequence comes from Mobula birostris, assembly GCF_030028105.1. Lineage (NCBI taxonomy): Eukaryota > Metazoa > Chordata > Chondrichthyes > Myliobatiformes > Myliobatidae > Mobula > Mobula birostris. The sequence continues at coordinate 29,174,307 of NC_092397.1, forward strand.
TCAATTTACATGTAGATTGGGTGAACCAAATTGGTAAAGGTGCTGAGGAAGAGGATTTCTTGGAATGTATGCGGGATGGTTTTTTGAACCAACATGTCAAGGAACCAACTAGAGAGCAGGCTATTCTGGACTGGGTTTTGAGCAATGAGGAAGGGTTAATTAGCAATCTTGTCGTGAGAGGCCCTTTGGGTAAGAGTGACCATAATATGGTGGAATTCTTCATTAAGATGGAGAGTGACATAGTTAATTCAGAAACAAAGGTTCTGAACTTAAAGAGGGGTAACTTTGAAGGTATGAGACGTGAATTAGCTAAGATAGACTGGCAAATGACACTTAAAGGATTGACGGTGGATATGCAATGGCAAGCATTTAAAGGTTGCATGGATGAACTACAACAATTGTTCATCCCAGTTTGGCAAAAGAATAAATCAAGGAAGGTAGTGCACCCGTGGCTGACAAGAGAAATTAGGGATAGTATCAATTCCAAAGAAGCAGCATACAAATTAGCCAGAGAAAGTGGCTCACCTGAGGACTGGGAGAAATTCAGAGTTCAGCAGAGGAGGACAAAGGGCTTAATTATGAAGGGGAAAAAAGATTATGAGAGAAAACTGGCAAGGAACATAAAAACTGACTGTAAAAGATTTTATAGGTATGTAAAAAGGAAAAGACGGGTAAAGACAAATGTAGGTCCCCTACGGACAGAAACAGGTGAATTGATTATGGGGAGCAAGGACATGGCAGACCAATTGAATAATTACTTTGGTTCTGTCTTCACTAAGGAGGACATAAATAATCTTCCAGAAATAGTAGGGGACAGAGGGTCCAGTGAGATGGAGGAACTGAGCGAAATACATGTTAGTAGGGAAGTGGTGTTAGGTAAATTGAAGGGATTGAAGGCAGATAAATCCCCAGGGCCAGATGGTCTGCATCCCAGAGTGCTTAAGGAAGTAGCCCAAGAAATAGTGGATGCATTAGTGATAATTTTTCAAAACTCGTTAGATTCTGGGACTAGTTCCTGAGGATTGGAGGGTGGCTAATGTAACCCCACTTTTTAAAAAAGGAGCGAGAGAGAAACCGGGGAGTTATAGACCGGTTAGCCTAACGTCGGTGGTGGGGAAACTGCTGGAGTCAGTTATCAAAGATGTGATAGCAGCACATTTGGAAAGCGGTGAAATCATCGGACAAAGTCAACATGGATTTGTGAAGGGAAAGTCATGTCTGACGAATCTCATTGAATTTTTTGAGGATGTAACTAGTAGAGTGGATAGGGGGGAACCAGTGGATGTGGTATATTTGGATTTTCCAAAGGATTTTGACAAGGTCCCACACAGGAGATTAGTGTGCAAACTTAAAGCACATGGTATTGGGGGTAAGGTTTTGATGTGGATGGAGAATTGGTTAGCAGACAGGAAGCAAAGAGTGGGAATAAACGGGACCTTTTCAGAATGGCAGGCAGTGACTAGTGGGGTACCGCAAGGCTCAGTGCTGGGACCCCAGTTGTTTACAATATATATTAATGACTTGGACGAGGGAATTAAATGCAGCATCTCCAAGTTTGTGGATGACACGAAGCTGGGTGGCAGTGTTAGCTGTGAGGAGGATGCTAAGAGGATGCAGAGTGACTTGGATAGGTTGGGTGAGTGGGCAAATTCATGGCAGATGCAATTTAATGTGGATAAATGTGAAGTTATCCACTTTGGTAGCAAAAATGGGAAAACAGATTATTATCTGAATGGTGGCCGATTCGGAAAAGGGGAGGTGCAACGAGACCTGGGTGTCATTATACACCAGTCATTGAAAGTGGGCATGCAGGTACAGCAGGCGGTGAAAAAGGCGAATGGTATGCTGGCATTTATAGCGAGAGGATTGGAGTACAGGAGCAGGGAGGTACTACTGCAGTTGTACAAGGCCTTGGTGAGACAACACCTGGAGTATTGTGTGCAGTTTTGGTCCCCTAATCCGAGGAAAGACATCCTTGCCATAGAGGGAGTACAAAAAAGGTTCACCAGATTGATTCCTGGGATGGCAGGACTTTCATATGAAGAAAGACTGGATGAACTGGGCTTGTACTCGTTGGAATTTAGAAGATTGAGGGGGGATCTGATTGAAACGTATAAAATCCTAAAGGGATTGGACAGGCTAGATGCAGGAAGATTGTTTCCGATGTTGGGGAAGTCCAGAACAAGGGGTCACAGTTTGAGGATAAAGGGGAAGCCTTTTAGGACCGAGATTTGGAAAAACTTCTTCACTCAGAGAGTGGTGAATCTGTGGAATTCTCTGCCACAGGAGGCAGTTGAGGCCAGTTCATTGGCTATATTTAAGAGGGAGTTAGATATGGCCCTTGTGGCTACGGGGATCAGGGGGTATGGAGGGAAGGCTGGGGTGGGGTTCTGAGTTGGATGATCAGCCATGATCATAATAAATGGCGGTGCAGGCTCGAAGGGCCGAATGGCCTACTACTGCACCTATTTTCTATGTTTCTATGTTTCTATATTAATGTTTCCCTTACTTTACCCATAATACACTTTAAGGGTATTGTAAAGAGTTGCAAAGTTCAATGCTGTCACCCTTCTTGTATATGGGAAAAATTTTAGCCCTTTTCAAGTCCTTACGTTTTTCACCAATCCTCACAGAATTTTGAAAAAAAAAATCTTGTTTGGTCCTTGTATTTTTAATCATAGACTTCTTTAAGTACCCTTGGATATATGCTGTCTGACACGGAGATTTATGAAGTTTCAGCATTTTCAACTGAAGCAGGACCTCATTTTCAAAGCTCTCTGAATTACTTTAAGCAATTTTATTTTTCGCTGCACTTGCTGGCTTATTGTTAACGTCTTTGCAGGTGAACACGTTCGCAAAATAAGAGTCATGAATATCCATTATGTACTCCTCTGTATAATGTAGTACTCCACTGTTATTCCAAAGAGAGTTAACTTCCCACTTTACGTTTATTTTAGGACTAATACATTGACAAAATCTCTTGGGGTCTATCATAGCATTATCAGCACTATCTTCTCAACGTGCCTTTGGCAATCTGAATTTCCCATCTGACTATACGTCGCATAATTTCATATGCCCTATCGTTAAAATTCATCATTTATTTTTTCTGTATTCTTTATATAGTTGCCTTTTCTTCAATATTTAATGTATATCTTTTTTTTTCATCCATGTAGTTGATCTGTTGTTTTTTTATTGCCTCTCCTGAGCTTGAGCACGAACATTTTCTGCACTGAATTTATAACCTCATTAAATCGATGCCATTCTTCCTCAACTGACTCAACATCAAGCAGTTTTTTTCCAGTTTGCCTTCTGCGGACTTCCCACTACTGCACAAGCTTTGTCTTTTTAAATTCAATTTAATTGCTTTGATTTTTAGTGATATTCTCGCCCAAAGTACTTAGAAACTCACAATGTTATCATCACTTGTTCTTGAAGCTCAACAACTGCGGACTGAAAATTGTGCTTTGAATGTTACAGTATATCAGATCTAGACAGGCCTCCCCATACTGGGACAAAAAAATAATGCAGTGCATTGCGGTAGTACAAGTTGAAACAGTAACAACTTGCAAAATAAAGTCTAATAGCTGCAGAGAAAGGTAAATCATAAGGTACAAGATGATCATGTGGCAGATTATGAAGCCAATATTTCAACATAAAGTGGTAGTGTCACAGTGTAATGAATGTTGTCATTAAGCCCAGTGGTACGTGCTGTCAGAGTTATTTCTTAATCTTCCTGTAACTTTACATTATTTTCCATTGAGAGATGAAATCATAGAGTTGAATATCTTGTCAAAACGGTTGGTGGATACTTGACAAACAAAGCGGTGAACGTTTACCGTAGGAATATCGGAATACAGATTTGGGGTTCTCATGAAATATTGTCTAATATTGAATTGAGAAGTGCACTTGCACAGAAGAGTGGGGACTCCTTCTCCTAATTTTAATGTCACTATGTCTGTATGTCCCTGGGTGTAATGACCAAGACTGTACACAACGCTTCATATTTGGCCCAACATATGCTTCCATAATTCCAACTGAGCCACCTGCTCTGGCATTCAGTACCTTCACACACCAAAGGCAAGTTTCTATCTGACTATTAACTGACAGACCAAACTAAGCCCCTCTCTCTGGAAATGTGTCCTCATGCTCTCCAGAGTCCCCTTGCCCCGCTGTGTTTCTTCACATTCCATAATTTGTTATGGATCCCCTGTCCTTGCTTTGACGCTTCAGCTGCATCACCTCACTTCTGCATGGACGTGAAACCTCCAGATTTAAATGGAAAAATATCCATTTATTCATCCACCTAAGACCTTCAAAAATTTTTAAAGTCTCAAACATCACTCATACATTGTTCTGCTCCAAGGAAAGAAAATTCACACAAGAGGGCTACCATTAGAATATTCATTCATATACAGCTTCCAGCTGGGTACAGATCTCGATTACAACCAACGTTTCAATGACAATCTCTGCAAGCTTTTTCAGGGATGTTGCCTAATGGTATCGAGACTTTGGTCATAATCAATACCTCTAACAGGCTAGAATCCGGAGAAGAGTTTTTTTTTGTTTTTTTTTTGGTCAGCTATGTTGGGAAAGCACTAGCTCCTTTTTCATTCATTCATATCTTACCGCTCTAATATTTAGTCAATATTTCGTCTGAATGATCACAGGGAAGATGAGCATGCAATTCCGCCACTGATCGTGAACTCAAGCTCAGTCTTGGAAGGGTACAACAGTCATTGATATGTCCCCGACCATCACCATGGTAACTGCCCTGTGTCATATTGCCTCTTCCCTTCTGTCACTCGTGTTCTCTATTGTTGCGGATGTAGTCCCGAAATTTATCACAGCTTTCCATTAATTCCTTAACTTCAATGATGCCCGTGTCCGGTAGCTTCATCCATTGACGACCACATTGATCATTAAAGGACCTATTCTTTCCTTACTTAACCTTTCCTTAAGATATACTATAACCTCTTCAGAATCTCCTTTACCTGATCTGCCAAAACCATTGAATGTCCTTTCCTTGTCTCATATACTTCTTGTGGAATTCACTTGATCACAGCTGCCAACAAGTGACACATCACCTCCTTTTTCCCTGACCATAGCCTTGTTAACGAGGATTCCCAAATCTGCCAGCATGGTCTTTCAGACTGATAGAAGCACAGTGCCCCAGATCTCTCCCACTGTTAATTTTAGAAGGTTCCTACTTGCCAGGCATTCCCTCACTTGCAAGCAACCCCCTCCCAGTGAACATTTGAAAGTTCCCATCAAAAGCCTTTATACATTGTCCTGATCTTATTTAGAATTTTAAAATGAGGACGACTGCACTGAATTCTGGTTGATTGGGACATATCCGAGCCAGTATATATTGACCCAATTCAGCTTCTTGTCCAATCAGCCGAAGCTTCATGGAAATAGTTAATAAGGCATAAATAAGAGCACATTAACTTTCAGCTAACAAACAAATTATGTGTTTAACTGAAATATAGAACAAATTGGAACTTTAATAATGCTACTATTATACTATAAAATTGTAGTTCCCAATAGTTATCGATGGAGGAATTCATCCACAGAGAACGATGCTGTGTCCTTTTTGATTGAGAGTCAACATATCAGAGCAGACAACTTAAGGAGATAATGGACAGCTGTCAAGCAATGTTTTCGATGTTTGCATCCTTAAAATCTTTATTTTCATTTTAATATTCAAGATGATTATCCATAATTCCTATCTTGTTGAAGTAGTTAAATCATTTAATTTTCTTTTGTGGCCATTTCTGGTATCTCTAAGCTTGAACGCTTGCAACTGCAGATCACAACGGATCTCAAGCGTCTTAATGCCCAATACTCACCAACTATCAGCGACAAAAATCATTGTTTTTTGAACACAAACACATGCATGTGACACTATATCAAACCTTTTTGCTCTAAGTACAGTGGAGCATCTAATGACTGCACAACGTGCACGTGACTGACAGTGGTTGGGAACTGTGTGACAACAGTTTCCTGTCCCAGTTAAGCCACATAGATAACGTGAATCTGAGCTACTTTCTTGATTTGCCTTTGTTCTTTAACAATTGTCCCAAATAAGCAGTCCCGATTAACTAATAGTCCAATTAACTGGAATCACGGTACCTTATAACTAACGATCATGGTCACTGTTCCTGATGTACTCCTGCAGTGACATTGCAGTCTCGTCCTCAGCTGTATTTCCCGAAAGGAGGTCCAGTGGTGTTCGTTTTCTGGTCGGGCCATCTAAATATTGCAGGAGAAGACTTTCTGGGACACATTTTTAAAATGTCTGACCCATCAACAAGTTTCTGAGTGGCAGCCCCAATCAATATGAGGGAAGTTCAAATTAAATTTTCCATCAAAGTGTGTTTCTGTCATGATCTACTCACCTCACCTGTGATCCATTCTTTTGTAGGCATTCTCATCAGCAACAAAGGTACACAATCAATTAAAAACCGCACACGACAAATATGGACAAACAGCCATAAGAGCATAAGATAGAGGAATAGAAGGAGGCCGATTCGTCTATTGAGTTTGCTCCACAAATTCATCATTGCTGATCCATTTCTCTCTCAGCCTAATTTACTGCCTTCTCCTCATAACTTTTCATGCCCTGACTAATCAAGAACCTATCAAACTTTGTGTAAAATATACCCAATTACTTGATCTCCGCAGCAGCCTAGTAATCAGTTTCACAGATTCACCACTCTCTGGCAATATAAATTACTCCTATCTCTGTCTAAATGGATGTCCCTCTTTTCTGAGGCTGTGCTCCCTGGATCTCAACTACCCATCACAGGAAACATCCTCGCGACGTCTATGGAGGCCTTGAAACATTTCATACCTTTCAATGAGATCCCCTCCCCCGCTAAATCCTTCTAATTTCCAGCGAGTACAGGCCCAGAGACAACAATCAGTCCTCTGACCTCCCTCCAATTACAGCTCATCCTTTCTTAGACATGGGCCCTCAACTGCTTACAATACTTCAAGTAATGACTTACCAGCGCCTTTCAAAGCCTAAACATTGCATCCTTGCTTTCCTATTCTCTGGAAATTAATGTTAACATTGCACTTGCCTTCCTCACCTTTGATTGAATCTGCACAAGGAATCCGATGGGCTTTTGCGTCTTTGATTTTTTGAGTTGCTGTCTTCATTTAGTATTCAGTGTTGGTAAAAGTGAAATTGTCACCGTACCTCTCCCGCCCCCCCCCCCCCCCCCACCCCCCGTTCATAATTCTTATGATTGAGGGTTTTTAAATCTTCCTTAACCTGGTTGTGTAGGAGTTGGAGCTCCTGTACCTCTTTCTGGATGGCAGCAGCGAGAAGAGAGCATGGACTAGACGGAGGAGACACTTGCTGATGGATGGTGCTTTCCTTTGTAGTTGAAATCACCTACAATTGTAACCCTATAAACCTTGAGCTATTTGCAGTCTTCCTGCATATTTGTTTCTGTAAGTCCCACTGAGGATTAGGGACAGCACAGGACGAATAATATCCAGCACAGGGCTGAGCGATGTCTTCCTGGGCAGGGCGAGGAACTCTGGGACGTGGCTCTTGGACTAGGTTCGTTTAGGCACTTGAGTACAGAGCCGGGTCTCCTTCTTGGAGCGCAGGGCCGGGACCCTCCTAGGACGCAGTCCCTGGACCCTTTCTAGGACGCAGAGCCGGAATGCTTTCGCAGGGCCGGGACGCTTTCAGGGACGCAGGGCCGGGATGACTGCTAAGGATACTTTCCCAGGTGCATGCCGAGGTAACTATCCCTAATTCGAAGGGGAAGGGAACAGTCCAGCAGGAAATCCTTGGTTTTCAGAGGTATTTATGTGTCAATATAAAACGAGGATCAGGTGCCTCGATTAAAGCACTCAATGCAACAAGGGAAGACATGAAACCCCGGAATAAGGATCGATGAATGGGACCATAAACCAGAATGCAGATTTCACGGACCGGACCATGACAAATTTGTTTATTTTGTCAATATAGTGATTAAATTCACCTATGATAATCACACAGTTTACTTCCTAGCTCCCTTTAAGAACTTCCCTACTTGTGTTGTGTTACATGAAGAAGCAATAGATGAGTGTGTATCGACCACTCCCACTCATGTTGTCTTTCCCCGTTGTTCAGTGTCCCTACATATTCGTCAGCCTCCACCATCCCATAATTAACAGCGTCACCCTCCTACTTTCACTTAGGCTGATTCATGTGGAAAATAGTTTGTTAGTTAACCCTGTGGCTCCCGCTGGAGCACAGGCCACTGATAGAGGCTCACGAGAGTCCTCTGTGCTGCGCCAGTCTTTCAAACTGGTGCTGCCCGTCTTCGTGGTGGATCCATCCTCTCCCAGGGATGACGTCTTTGGAGCTTTTGTTGATCTGGGTTTTTACAGGATTCCGGTTGCTGGGGATGGCATGTCCAGCTCTCCTCCATTTGCTTCCCGGCTTCAGATTGTCCATGTGACAATGCTGGAATGTTGAATATGTTGGAATACTGAGGTTCCGCTCCCGGTAAGCCAAAAATATCTCCCTTAATAGCTGTAGATCAAACGCATTTGTCACAATGCAACACCTGCGTTGATTCTCCCTACCTATACACTTCACAATGTTGAATATCTCTGTCAAATCTCCCCTCATTCTCATATGCTTCAGGGAGGAAAGTCCAGGGAATAAGGGTAAAATGTCTTGAGATTATTCTTGATCCTGCTAACAAAGGACATTCCACAGCCCCCTTATTGTCTTTTAAATCACCTCTTTGAGGAATGTTCTCCTATCTCTGCATTCAGTGAAGATTCAGTCCACTCTAAGCTTCCTGAACACCATTAATTGTGCTGTAGAAGGCTCTGGAAAAACAGATCAGCTGGTATATTGGTCTCCCTCCTGTAACCATATTTTCATTTTCTCTTCACTATTTGGTACCGCAAATGTTTTACACAGAGACCAATTGTACCCACACTCACCTGCTGCTGTGTGTGGGGAGGGCTCGCTTCACTGTCCTTTGTCCCGGGGAAGAACTTATTCACTTTCTCCCAGCTCCTCAAGTGTTTGCTTGTAGAATGGAAATTTATTTCCTATAATTATGGAGCTAGCTGCGAGCAATGAAACCAGGAAATCCTTCAGTATGGAAACAATGTGTGAAGGAGTTTGTTTGGAGTGCTGAGTTTCAGTTCTGTTGAGCATATACTGTTGGAAGCTGTTGGCTGTGTTAAAGTGCAGGTGGGGCTGGAAGATGAGGAGCCTTTCTCCGCAGTCCGTCACTGTGATCCTGTCTTATCTTGTTCCCAAGTCTGTCTCTCTGTACCTTACTCGGGCGGTTCGAGGTGCTGTGTATAAAAGGAGACAGCAGTAGTCAGTTTGTCATTGATCAGTGAGCTGAAAGAAGCAGCCTCATGTCTCGTAGAAGGAAAGGAGGCAAAGGACTGCACAAGCATGCAGCCAGACCCCATAAGTGCTCTGTGTTAATATCCAGTTTTACAAAGTAGCAGCTATTTGCCGCCTGGCTCCCACTGGCACATTTCTGGCTGCAGCAGTACATGCTGATGAAGGCACTGAAGTTTGGTGCAGCCACGTCAAGGGCTGGGTGCTGAAGGACAACAGGGAGGTGTTTTTCACAAACTGGAGAGGGAGTGTTTGGATAGGGCGAGGACTCCCCTCAATTATTGAAATATTTCGGTTGTAAACCATCCTAGAGTGTCACATGAGTGACAGCAGTGCTACTGATTGAGGTGTAGTAAAGGCTTTATACAGTTTATTATTTTAACATTTTTGTGAATAAAGTTTGTTTTGTTAAAGATCTGCACTCGACTGTGTCTCTGTAGAATAATATCAGTATAGATGTGCATATTCCAGCTCTCTTTAGCCTCCTCAGAAAGTGCATGTCTGCATTGTAACCCATTTGCCACTCTGTAGCCCTCTTCCCCAAATGGTTAGCACCTCCCTATATTTATAATAACCTTCATGAACTGGCACTTAACTCTCTAACCTTCCTCATCTTATGGTAATTTGCAGCTGACTCAGGTAGAAATGCAAAGATTACCACCTTTATTCTGCATTTTAATTTTGTCTCTTGCTGCTCAAATTCCCTGAGCAGAACCCCATTCCTCTTTCCACCTATGTCGTCGGTACCCACATGGACCACCAGAAATGGACCTTTCCCTTCCCATTGCAAGTTTCTCTACAGGGCAGATAAAATGTTCCGAATCTGGGCACCAAGCAGGCAACACAGTCAATCTGTGACTGTACTACAAGTTCTTCGACCACATCCAGTATTCATCAGTAAGCAGGGGAAACAGCTTGCTCAGGTGTAATCTGCAGGCCAGTGGTGGGAAGGAGCACCTGACATCTATTTTATTTGGTCTACCTGCACAACGTAATTCTGGATATTGTTCAGTGGAGTAGTGGATAAAGAACCAAAAATATAAAAAAAAGGTAAGCTTGTATTCAGTAATGCAGATAATGGATAAACCGGGGAACATAAAAAAATATCGAGTCTCCATCACTTACAGCTTTATACAGCTGCTTTTTTTTTTCTGATCTCGTATACTAGCAAGAACGTAATAAACATAACTGTTTGAATATCCCACATAAATGTAAACATACATATAACGTAGCTAAACACTCAACAATATTATGAGGAATGCTGCAAATAAACGTTCATGTTTACGTTGCTGCAACTGTGATGGAGTCTTAAGTGTTATTCGTTATAGACTGTGCCTCTAAGAATCATGCCTGTAAGAGAGAGAGAGGGGGAATGAGGACATAATGGACAGCTGGTGTTCAGCACACCGGTATTTAAACAAGCGGAACTGTCTCTTTCTCAGGACACGCAGACGCCACTGAACTTTTAAGTGTCCACAAGGGTGGAGCTGAGGATCGATAGAGAGGAATCGATCCGTGAATATCACTGCGTGTAAGGTCGGCTCTGTGGAATCTACTGGTGTGTCTTACCCTTGCCTGGGTTGCAGATTATCACATGAATATGGCGCTCTTAAATTGGTCAAGTTTGGCTAACTTGGAAGATTTGGATGACATCGAGAAAGATTGACCGCACCTCGGATTACAAATCTCTCCCTCTTACTTCAATCCCGTGGACTGAACTGACTTCCCTTACCTCACCATCGTAAGAGTCTTTCACCTACCACCTTTGCTCTAAGTAAGCTTGGGGATTTATCTATACAACTATATATGCATAACACTGTTAACTCTTGACCTACTTGGTTTAAATTACTATCTGACGTAGTTACTGATTAAGATGTGCTTTGTTAACAAGACCAGACTCCAGGTGCGTTCTATTGCTGATGATACTTTTACAGATTTGCGTGTACGTGACATAATTTGGGCTGCTCGTCCCGGATATGGACAATTTGGAGCCATTTTTTAAACCGTTGGGCGCTTAAAGATTGAATAATGGTCGATATGATTGGGGGAAATCCCTTTTGGTTTGCTTGAGTAGAATATCAGCATCAATGGAGATGGCTGTTGAATGATTTCTGGCAGAACGAACCCATGAAGCATCGGATGACGCTAAGTGGGCTGTGTTGTTGGAAGTTGCTCAAAAGTTAAAACTTAAGGTGACTACCAGAATGAGGAAGGTTCAAATTCAGACGTTAAAAGCGGAGCATTATATAACCAAGGAAAAGTTTGAAGAGGATGTACTGGAAATGTTTGCTGAAAGTAAACATTCTGAGGCCGAGCTTCGGCATCAGTTGGTAAAATTAAAGGTCGAGGCTGAGGATAGGCGAAGACAACGTGGGTTGCAACTAAAACAGCACGCGGCGAAGGAGGCAGAAAAACAGAGACAAGAGGCAGAAAGACATAGAGAGTTCGAGAGGGAGAGATGGAGCAAGGAGGCCATATGCCAGAGCTTGGTGATAGGTTTAGTTTCAGTCGAGAAATTAAGCTATTACCTCCATTTGATGAAGCAGAAGTTGGTAAGTATTTCCTTCATTTTGAAAAAGTGGCCCAGAATCGGCAGTGGCCGAGGGACCAGTGGGCTGTTTTATTAGAAAATATAATTAAAGCCAAGGTCTAGAAAGCGTATTCTGCCCTGACGCTTGTAAGGGCAACTGATTATAACACAGTGAAAGACGCTGTGCTTAAGGGTTACGAGTTGGTTCCAGAGGCGTACAGACAAATGTTTAGTAATTTGAGGAAGTCTGGGAGAGTGCATTATATAATTGAGAAACTGATTTACTAGGTATTGAACTGCAACCCGAATTCAGAATCTTGAAAAATTCTAATTCTACTGTTGATAGGTCTGTATATCTACAACTCTGGTTAACATAGTTTCGTAATTGAAGGTACCTAAAAAAGTCATTATGTTCTAGGCCATGTTTGTCCTGCAGGATTTGGAAACTTTGTAATACTCTTTTATCTATAAATGAGAGGTAGGTTGTAAGACCTTTCTTTATCCATAGCTCAAATCTTTTATCTAACGTATGTGGAGTTTGCCTAGGAGAAACTTGTACGCTTCAATCGTTGGTGTACCTCAAAAGGGGCGAATGAAGTAATTAACAACTTGGTTTTGATTGAAGAATTTAGAAGTTGTATCCCTGATAAAATAAAGTCATACCTAGATGAGAAAGAGGTTGCGACCCTTTCAGAGTCTGATAAGTTAGCAGACGAGTTTGATTTAAGTTTAAGTTTATCCCGAATGAGAACTTCCAAGAGAGCAGCTGGGATGACCAAGGTGAATTAGAATTGGAAACCGGGACTAGTGATGAAAGCGAATATGAGCAGGCAGTCCCAATTGCCTGTTTTCAGGTTGTTGAAACACTTGTAAATCTGCAGGTTGCTGAATATAACCATGTGTCCATATAACAATTATAGCACAGAAACATGCCTTCTCGGCCCTTCTAGTCCGTGCCGAACTCTTACTCTCACATAGTCCCACCGACCTGCACTCAGCCCATAATCCTCCACTCCTTTCCTGTCCATATATCTACCAATTTAACATTAAATGACAACATCGAACCTGCCTCAACCACTTCTGCTGGAAGCTCGTTCCACACAGCTACCACTTTCTGAGTAAAGAGATTCCCCATCATGTTACCCCTAAATTGTTGCCCTTTAACTCTCAACTCATGTCCTCTTGTTTGAATCTCCCCCACTCTCAATGAAAAAAACCTATCCACGTCAACTCTATCTATTCCCCTCATAATTTGAAAAACCTCTATCAACTCCCCCCTCAACCTTCTACGTTCCAAAGAATAAAGACTGAACTTGCTCAACCTTTCTCTGTAACTTAGGAGATGAAACCCAGGCAACATTTTAGTAAATCTCCTCTGTACTCTCTCAATTTTATTGACATATTTCCTATAATTAGGTTACCAGAACTGTACACAATACTGCAAATTTGGCCGTAACAATGCCTTAGACAATTTCAACATTACATCCCAACCCCTATACTCAATGCTCTGATTAATAAAGGACAGCATACCAAAAGCTTTCTTCACCACCCGATCCACATGAGATTCCACCTTCACGGGACCATGCACCATTAGTCCCAGATCCCTCATTTCTACTGTATTCTTCAATGCCCTACCATTTACCATGTATGTCCTATTTTGATTATTCCTACACCAGAATGTAGCAGCTCACATTTATCAGCGTTAAACTCCATCTGCCATCTTTCAGCATGGTGTTGAAACTCAGTTAAAGCCTGAGGTGTCTGATTTGGTTGGAAAGAATTTCAGTCATTCTGTGAAGTTTCGATTAGTTTCAAAACCTTTGACCTTGTTGAACAGACCGGGTTCGGAGACATTTCAAAACAAAGGGAAGTGCTGTTTTGATTAAGGAGACCATCTGCAGTCGTTATTATGGAGACATATAGAGCTAAAGATCTTGAAAATGGAACAAAGGACTTGTTTGGAAGTTTAACGAATAGGCTTAGTTTAGAAAACATGAGTGATGAGTTGGCACCTGAGCAGGGTAAAGTTCAGTGAGTCTTTAAAGCACCAATTCGAGCTGGTAAGCAGGGTGATCACGTGATAGTTAATTGTTCTGTGGTGAGGTGGAAAAATGAAAATGGTTGACCAAACGCCATTTTAACGATGACAGGATCTGGTTTTGCAGGAATTTGATTTTGTAATAAAACATGTGAAAGGTAAACACTAATATCATGGTAGATTGACTGTGTGGATATTAATCTTGAGAGTGAAATAGAAACTAGTATTGTATACGCTACTGTAATGTGCTACATCTTAAACATACGTATTGCTTTACATTTTGTAATCTAAAATGAAAAATAATCTTGCTTTTTGATGAAAATTTATCCCGAAAGGAAGAAGGTGTGATAGAATCTTAAGTTTTATTCATTATGGACTGTGCCTTTAAGAGACATTCGCTCTCTTTTTTGTGTACCATAATCTGACGGAGCCTCGGCGACCGGTTGTTTACAAGTGGTTTTCTTGGAGGCAAGATTCTGTGAGTGGTCCCCCATGTCCTTTTCACGGCGCAGTCTTTTTTTTTAACGTGGCCGAGTTGCGAGCTCTACACTCAACTGAGCACGGAGGGAAACCATGCCGGGAGCGGCTCAACTGGATTCGAACTCTGGAGCATTCGCTCTGGAGACTGGCGCTGAAGTCGCTGCGCCACCATCCTCTCTGCATCGACTCTATATTGGCCTTTTAATATTCAATAAGATCCCACTAATTCTTATGAACTCCAGGGAGTACAGGCTTAAAGGCCCCAATCAGTCCCCAAACATTAACCCTTTAATTTCCTCAAACATTCTCATGAATCTTCTCTGGACCCTCTCCAATGCCAGGCCTTTTTTTTTTTGAGAAGGGGCTCACAACTGTTCACCATACATCAAGTGTGGTCTGACCAATGCCCTGTTGAATCTCAGCATTACGTTTCGCTTTTGTAGATTTGTCCTCTCGAAATGAATGCCGACTTTTGATTTGCCTTCCTTCCCAGTATCTCAAACTGCTGGAGGCCTCCCAAATCTCCTTGCAGCTCTGTTTTATTTTGGATTTTCAGCCTGATTAGAAAATAACCCATCCCATTACTGCTTATATGCATGAGAATACAGCTCCCTGCATGATATTTCATCTTTCACTTGTCTGGCCATTCTGCTAATCTGTCTGTCTTTCTGCAGTTTCCTGCTTCCTGAACAGTACCCGCCCTTCCATATCAATTAGAATTGTCTGCAGATTTGGCCGCAAAGCCATTAGCTCTTTCATCCAAACTGGACCACAACATGAGCAGGTGTGGTCCAGCTATCCCCAGAGGCAGTCAGACCTGTGTTCATCTACCAGAACCGATTTCACCGTTTTGTTTCAAAGTAAATGCAGTTTAAACCAATTGTCTTTACTCTCCTTTTTCTGTCCTCCCGTCTACCCTGCCGACTCTATTTGCTCTCATTGATGAGAATATTATCCCCTGCGCAGGATCACATTGACTGTCACTCCCATTTACACTTTTCTTGGCATCACTCGCAAATCTACGGAATATTTGTTCCCCTCCAGTTCAGGACTTACGCATCTCTTGTGTGCAAGTCTCCCTACCACAGAACAAATTGCAGTGATCCTAGAATTGATGCCCTGGGCATCAGCCTCTCAGTCACATATTCATCTGGGTCATCATTCTATTTCTATCTTCACCAATACGTGGCACAGGATGTAATCTTTCCTCCAGTCACTGTGTACAAGCTTAACCCTCTTTTAACCGTGTTAAATGCACCAGGAACACTTAAAATTTTTGTGCAGTCACTCCGACACATTCTTGACCCTGATACTTTGAGGCAACACACTATCCTGGCATCTCTTTTGTTGCCACAGAATCTTGAGTCATCTCTCAAATAATGACCCGCTTGATCTCTTCCTCCAGTGCTGGGCATCTGAGACACT
Source organism: Mobula birostris (assembly GCF_030028105.1). Classification (NCBI taxonomy): domain Eukaryota; kingdom Metazoa; phylum Chordata; class Chondrichthyes; order Myliobatiformes; family Myliobatidae; genus Mobula; species Mobula birostris. Next base: position 29,190,159 of record NC_092397.1, read on the forward strand.
GTCAGTGCCAGAAGCCTGGCAGCTGCTGTGGTACCCCAATAGGTCATTCCGCCATCAGTATTCAGAACGCGTGTACTTGTTGTGAGGGAAGCAACCACTGGGGGACCCTGCTCTGCCTGGCTCTTCCCCTATTCTCTCTTGTTGGACACCAAACCTATCGGCAACCTGCACCTTAGGTGTGCCCATTTCACTAATGATCTGTTTTCAGTGCTGTAGACAATCCATGGCCAGTTGATTTACATCTCCATTCCCCTCACGCAGTCAGTCAGGAGCTGTGAAGCTATCGCAGACACCTACCGACTCCCTGATCTCCCGTATCCTGAGGCATCGCATGTCACTGGCATAATGGTCATTTCAGCTACCCAACAAGGAGTGGAATTCTGAAGAAATCCTCCGAAATTTGACGTCTCAGAGTACAACAACTCATCTGTCATTTTCCTGCCCACATTTCCAGCTCAATCCTTGGTAACCTTCCTCACTATCCACAACTGCACCAATGTTTGTGTGTCAATATGTAGTTTGCTGGTTTGTTTCTATGACCCTTGTTAAACAGGGGAGCAATACTCACTCATCTTCAGTCCTTTGCAGCGACAACTGTAACTAAAAAGAGACTACAACGATCTTCCTGCAGGCCCAAACAATCTGCAAACCCGCCTCACTCTCTCTATAACTTGGAATGAATCCTATCCAGTTCTGGTGATTTATCCACCTTCGAGTTCCTCGAGATTCCCAAAGCTCCCATTAGCTTGTTATCAATATGCGTGAATATCAGTGTATCTTTCCTGATCTTTCTTTCCTCCATCAAATTGTGCTTGAGGAATACTGATGATGTGAAATATTAATTTCGTGATTTGGCCACTTATTCCGCCTCCAGGTGTACTTTCACACCTCCACCCCTGAGCTGTCAACATTCCTACCTTCTCCGTGGTGCCCCTTCTGTTTTTAATATATGTACAAGGTACTTTGGTATTCCCTCCAGTCTTGCTCAGCAAAATAATTACACCTCCCGCACCATCATTGAGCATTGCTGATTTTGTTTAGTTTACATCGTGATGCATATTCATGAAGGACCTTGTCTAATTTCCACTTCCTAAACTTTCCTTAGTTCCATTTTCTTTTTGACTGCATTTGCAACATCTCTGATCATTCAATGTTTTTAGATCTGGATTCTTGTCTTTCACCCTCACAGAAAACTTTATAATTCTGAATCACTGATCGTTAAATATGTCTCAAAGTTCAGGTGCGACTTACAGCTGCTTCCGTTCTCTGTACTCCCCAGTTCCGACCTAACATAGTTCTCATCAGCTTTCAACACACACACAATGCTGGAGGAACTCAACAGGCCACTCTGCATTCTTGGAAAGAGTAAACTATCAACGTTTTGGTTTGATTGGGGAAGGGCAAATTATGAGGCTATAAGGTTAGAATTTATGGGTGTGAATTGGGATGATGTTTCTGCAGGAAAATGTACTATGGACATGTGGTCAATGTTTAGAGGCCTCTTGCTGAATGTTAAGGATAAATTTGTCCCGGTGAGGAAGATTAAGAATGGTAGGGTGAAGGAACCATGGGTGACAAGTGAGGTGGAAAATCTAGTCAGGAGGAAGAAGGCAGCATACATGAGGTTTCGGAAGCAAGGATCAGATGGGTCTTTTGAGGAATATAGAGAAGCAAGAAAGGAGCTTATCAGGGGGCTGAGAAGAGCAAGAATGGGGCATGAGAAGGCCTTGGCGAGTAGGGTAACGGAAAACCCCAAAGTATTCTTCAATTATGTGCAGAAGAGGAGGATGACAGGAGTGAAGGTAGGACCGATTAGAGATAAAGGAGGGAAGATGTGCCTGGAGGCTGTGGAAGTGAGCGAAGTCTTCAGTGAATACTTCTCTTCCGTACTCAACAATGCGAGGGAACTTGATGATGGTGAGGACAATATGAGTGAGGTTGATGTTCTGAAGCACGTTGATATTAAGGGAGAGGAGGTGTTGGAGTCATTAAAATATATTAGGACGGATAAGTCTCCGAGGCCTGACGGAATATTCCCCAAGCTGCTCCATGAGGCAAGGGAAGAGATTGCTGAGCCTTTGGCGACGATCTTTATGCCCTCGTTGTCCACGAGAATGGTACCGGAGGACTGGAGCAAGGCGAATGTTGCCCCTTGTTCAAAAAAGGTAGTAAGGATAGTCCGGGTAATTATAGACCAGTGAGCCTTACGTCTGTGGTGGGAAAGATGTTGGAAAAGATTCTTAGAGATAGGATGTCTGGGCATTTAGAGAATCATGGTCTGTTCAGGGACAGTTAGTATTGCTTTGTGAAGGGTAGATTGTGTCTAACAAGCCTGATAGAGGTCTTTGAGGAGGTGACCAGGCATATAGATGTGGGTACTGCAGTGGATGTGATCAATATGGATTTTAGTAAGGCAATTGACAAGGTTCCACACGGTAAGCTTATTCAGAAAGTCAGAAGGCATGGGATCCAGGGTAGTTTGGCAAGGTGGATTCAGAATTGGCTTGCCTGCAGAAGGCAAAGTGTCGTGTTGGAGGAACTACATTCAGATTGGAGGACTGTGACTAGTGGAGTCCCACAAGGATCTGTTCCTGGACCTCTACTTTTCGTGATTTTTATTAACGACTTGGATGTGGAGGTAGAAAGGTGGGTTGGCAAGTTTGCAGACGACAGAAAGGTTGGTGGTGTTGTAGATTCTGTAGAGGATGCAGAGACACATTGATAGGATGCAGAAGTGGGCTGAGAAGTGGCAGATGGAGTTCAACAAGAAGAAGTGTGAAGTGGTACCCTTTGGAAGGACAAATTCCAAGGCAGAGTACAAAGTAAATGGCAGGATCCTTGGTAGTGTGGAGGAGCAGAGTGATCTGGGGGTACTTGTCCACAGATCCTTGAAAGTTGCCTCACAGGTGGATAGGGTAGTTAAGAAAGCTTATGGGGTGTTAGCTTTCATAAGTCGAGTGATAGAGTTTAAGAGTCGCGATGTAATGATGCAGCTCTATAAAACTCTGGTTAGGCCACACTTGTGTCCATTTCTGGTCGCCTCACTATAGGAAGGATGTGGAAGCATTGGAAAGGGTATAGAGGAGATTTACCAGGATGCTGCCTGGTTTAGAGAGTATGCATTATGATCAGAGACTAACAGAGCTAGGGCTTTACTCTTTGGTGAGAAGGAGGATGAGAGGAGACATGATAGAGGTGTACAAGATAACAGATAGAGTGGATAGTCAGCGCCTCTTCCCCAGGGCAGCACTGCTCCATGTAAGAGGATATGGCTTTAAGGTAATGGGTGGGAATTTCAAGGGGAATATTAGGGGAAAGTTTTTTACTCAGGGAGATGTTGGTGCGTGGAATGCACTGCCTGAGTCAGTGGTGGAGGCAGATACGCTAGTGAAGTTTGAGAGACTACTAGACATGTATATGGAGGAACTTATTGTGTGGGCTTATATGGGAGGCAGAGTTTGAGGGCCGGCACAACATTGTGGGCCGAAGGGTCTGTACTGTGCTGTACTATTCTACGTTCTATGAGGCTCTTCAAAAAGAAAAAACAACATAGATGAGATGTCAGGATACGCAGGTAGTGGAACGTGAGCAGGAAGTACAAGGTGGTAGTTGATCATTAGTTTGCCTTTAGTTTAGCATTTTCCCCTAAGATTGTGTCCTCCTTTGGGGATGACTGTTAGCAAAATAGTCTCCCACCTAAATTCATCAATTACAAGGATCATGCCACAATGCAAGTTCTAATGCATTTGTCTTTACCAGCAGCGAATTCCACACATATCCTGTGTTTAAAAGTTAACCACAGACAACTCACACCCAATACTATTCTTCAATCGCATTAAAGTTATTCCTCCATTTTTTAATCACTTCCACCTTGGGAAAAATTCTCTGGATATCCACTCAATTGATGCCTCCTATCATTTTGTATACCTCGTTCGAATCACCTCTCATCCTCCTTCCCTCTAAAGAGAAAAGCCCAATCTTCCTCCGCCGATCCTCACAAGACATTTTCTGTGAACTTCAATGTTGAAAGTAAATATATTGTCAATGCACAAATGCTACCATATACATTTTGTTGCTCGCATGCGCAGTAAATACAAAGAAAGACAAAGGAATCAATGAAAAATTGCACACATCAGAGATCGATAAAAGCTTAATGTAGAAAAGACAAAACAGACCATAAATTATATAAAGAAACAGAAAACAAACAAACAGAAAAGATAATAAGTACCCAGTAACTATCAAGAGCATGAGGTGTGGAGTCCCTGAATGTGAGTTCATTGTTGCGGTGAGTGAAATTATCCCCTTTGCTTCAAAGGCCTGATCGTTGAGGGGTAATAGCTATTCCTGAACCTGGTACTACGGGTCCTGAGGCTCCTGCAACACCTTCTGGATGGCAGCATTGAGAAGTGAGCATCACCTGGATGATGAGGGTCCTTGATGATGGATGCTGCTCTCCTATGACACCTGTCCTTTTAGATGTGCTCAGTGGTGGGGAGGCTTTACCTGTGATCCATCCATAACTTTTCCATTGCGATTCCACGCAAGGGTATTGGTGTTTCTAAACCACATCAGAGAGTCTATTCTCCACTATACACCTATAGAGCATTATCAAAGTTTTAGATGACGTGTTAAAACTGCACAAAATTACATAGTACAAGACAGAAATGCTGGCAAATCTTTCCAGGTTGCCAACAATTTCCGCTCCTCTAAGTCTCCACACAAAGAAAATTTCAGTCAATATTGTGAAATTCATTCATTCACTACTCTGCTGCTTTTACATCTTTCCAGCACTTGCCTATATTACTGTTCCTCTTTCTGCCGGTGGCATTTCAAAAACCTTTGGAAATTGAAGCACACATCATTCAAGGTTCTCCATTGTTACATCCTGAAATGTTGCCAGTGGAAGGAGGAGCATGATGGTGTCCATGAATTTCATCCCAATCAGGGTTAGACAGGTGTCTGTCCTTGAAGTGCTATGGTTCTATTTCTTTTTAACGGGGGGTGGGGTACAGTGTTCGGTGTGTACTAGTCCCTCAGCTCACTGCAGACTGCTCTGACTTTTATTGGCCTGTGTCCTTGTAATGAAGGTCTAGATCTTGTGAAGTTCATTGTCCCTGTAGTCAACTGCTGAGCTTCTTGAGCAGTCAAATATGCAAAGCATGTGTATATCAGAGACAGACCCTCCCCTTCCCTTCCAGTACGGGCCAGATCTGTGTCCTTCCAGTGTAGTGCCGGCAGTTTAAACATCATACTTAACTGCATGCGGACTGTGTTCCCAAATGGACTAAATCCCCCAAAGGATTTACCCATCTCTGAGGTCTGACAGACCCAACAGAGCCTCCTGTTCCGTATCAACAGACGAGAAAATGTCACCATACCCCATCCTGTTCCTGCATTCCTCCCTATCCTTCTCCTTGGTGAACGCTAGTGAACGGAAAGTATTAGTTTTCTCCCTTGCCTGCCAACTCTGGCTCCAGGCATCAACTGCCAGGTGTGTCCTTGAGTGATCCTGTCCTCTCCCCACTATACTGTTGTTTTCTGTGACTGCATAAGACGAACTGATACTCATTGATCCTCCTGACTGAAGATATTTCCTGGTCACGGCACACTCTCCTATTTCACAGTGTGATTTGCTCCTTGCTTCGTGTATGTTCCTCCAAGACCCTGTCCAATTTCATTTTCCTCGTCCTTACATATGACTCCCTTACATTTTCAAACAAGCACAATATTTCTCATCACATTAAATTTCTGCAGGACCCTGTCCTTCTCTACCTTCCTGACAGTGAAGGGGACTCCAAATTCTGACCAGTTGGACTGCAAGTCACCCTCACATTAATCTAATTAACTTAGGAGTAGTTAATGGAGGCAGCAGTTAGGGTAGTCGAGTGCTCCGTTTGCAGTACGTGGGAAGTCATGGACAGCACAATTTTCCCTGATGACTACACCTGCAAAAGGTACATCCAGCTGCTGCTCCTGACAAACTGAGTTCGGGAACTGGAGCTGGAGATGGATGAACTTTGGGTTATTCGTTAGGCAGAGGCAGAAATAGACAGGAGTTTCAGGGAGATAGTCACCCCTAAACGTTAAGAGACAGGTATCTGGGTGACTGTCAGGAGAGGCAGGTGGAATAGACAGAATGTCCAGAGAACCATTGTGGCCGTTCCCATCAATAATAAGTATACTGTTTTGGATACTGTTGGTGGGGACGACCTACCAGGGACAAGTGGCTGTGGTAGCATCTCTGGCACCGAGACCGGACCCGCAGCTCAAAAGGGAAGGACGGAAAAGAAGACAGCAGTAGTGACAGGGGATTCGATAGTAAGGGGGACAGATAAGTGGTTCTGCGGGAGAGATCGAGAATCCCGGGTGGTCTGTTGCCTCCCTGGTACCAGTGTCCGCGAGTTCTTGGATCGAGTTCTCAGTATTCTCAAGATGGAGGGTGAGCAGCCAGATTTCACGGTCCATGTAGATACCAGTTACGTGGATAGGAAGAAGGAGGAGGTCCTGGAAAGAGAGTTCAGGGAGTTAGGTGCAAAGTTGAAGGACAGGACCTCCAGGGTTGCAAACTCAGGATTGCTACCTGCGCCGGTGCTGGTGCGGCTAGAAATAGGAAGATAATGCAGCTCAATACGCGGCTAAGGAGTTGGTGCAAGGGGGAGGGCAGCATGTTTCTGGACAATTGTGCCTTGTTCCGGAGATGGTGGGACCGGTTCAGACGGGACGGGTTGCCCTTGACTGGAGGGGGACTAACATCCTTGCGGGAAGGTTTGCTGGTGCTGCTACAGAGTGGGGCAAGGGGTGTTAAACTGGACTTGCAGGGGGATGGGAACCAGAGTGTTACAGCAGATAGTGAGGAGGAGGAGGTGTACTGCAAGTATACTGCATGGAGTAAAGCCAAACCTAACATATAAAAGGGCTTTGAGGAAAGTGAAGCAGAATAAAGGGTGTAAAAGTAGGAAGGTAGGAGAGCTAAAGTGCGGGTACTTTAAAGCAAGAAGCATCAGGAACAAAGTTGATAAACTGAGGGCCATGGAATTATGATGTAGTGGCAATTAGTGAGACTTTGCTGGCAACAGGGCAAAATGGATTCTCAATATTGCTAGAAGGGCGGGGTGTGGGGGGAAGGAGAGGAGGGGTGGCATTACCGGTCAGGAATACTATTACAGCTACAGAAGGGGTGACGAAAGTAGCAGGATCCTTTTTTTTGCATCAGTACGAGTGGAAGTCAGGAACAGGAAAGGAGTATTGGGAGTATCCTATAGGCCGTCTGGTAGCAGAAGAGATACCGAGGAGCAGATTAGGAGGCAGATTTTGGAAAACTGCAAAAATAACAGGGTGTTATCATGGGTGACTTTAATTTCCCCGTTATTGACTGGCACCTGTTTAGTTCCAATGGTTTAGACGGGGCAGAGTTTGTTACGTATGTCCAGGACAGACTCCTGTCACAGTATGTTGACAGGCCGAATCGGGTGAATGCCATACTAGATTTACTATTAGGTAACGAACCGGGGCAGGTCACAGATCTCTCAGTGGGTAAACATCTGGGGGAGAGTCACCACCACTCCCTGGCCTTTAGCATTATCATGGAAAAGGATAGAAATCAGAAAAGACAGGGAAAAAAAAAATAATTGGGGAAAGGCAAATCATGAGGCTATAAGGCTAGAACATACGGGTGTGAATTGGAATGATGTTTTAGCAGGGAAATGTACTACGGATATGTGGTCGATATTTCGGGATCTCTTACAGGATATTAGGGATGAATTTGTCCCAGTGAGGAAGATAAACAATGGTAGGGTGAAGGAACCATGGGTGACAAGTGAGGTGGAAAATCTAGGCAGGTGCAAGAAGGCAGCATGCATGAAGTTGTATACAAGGGATAAGATGGGTCTATTGAGGAATATAGGGTAGCAAGAAAGGAGCATAAGAAGGGGCTGAGGAGAGCAAGAAGGGGACATGACAAGACCATGGCGAGTAAGGTAAAGGAAAATATCAAGGCATTCTTCAATTATGTGAAGAACAAAAGGATGGCAGGATTGAAGTGAGGGCCGATTAAGTGGGATGATGTGTCTGGAGGCTGTGGAAGTAAACGAGGTCCTCAATGAATACTTCACTTTGGCATTCACTAATGAGAGGGAACTTGATGACGGTGAGATCAATATGAGTGAGGCTGATGTTCTGGAGTACGTTGATATTGAGGGAGAGGGGGTGTTGCGTTTGGTAAAATACATTAGGACGGAGAAGTCCCCGGGGCCTGATGGAATATTCCCCAGAATGCTCCACGATGCGAAGGAAGAGAATGCTGAGCCTCTGGCGAGGATCGTTATATCCTCGTTGTCACCGGGAATGGTACTGGTGGTTTGGAGGGAGGCGAATGTTGTCCCCTTTGTCAAAAAAGATAGTAGGGATAGTCGGGTAATTATAGACTGGCGAGGCTTACGTCTGTGGTGGGAAAGCTGTTGGAAAAGATTCTTAGACAGAAGAACTATTGGTATTTAGAGAATCACGGTCTGATCAGGGACAGTCAGCATGGCTTTCTGAACGGCAGATCGTGTCTAACAAGAGTGATAGAGTGCTTTGAGTAGGTGACCAGGCATATAGATGTTGGTAGTGCAGTGGATGCGATCTACATGGATTTTACTAAGGCATTTGACAAGGTTCCACCCGGTAGGCTTATTCAGAAAGTCAGATGGCATTGAATATATGGATGTTTGTCCAGGTGGATTTAGAATTGGCTTGCCTGCAGAAATTAGAGGGTCGTGGTGGTGGGAGCACATTCGGTTATGACCAGTTGTGTCCCACAAGGATCAGTTCTCAGACCGCGACTTTACGTGATTTTTATTAACTACCTGGATGTGGGGGTAGAAGGGTGCATTGTTAAGTTTGCAGACAACAGAAAGGTCGGTGGTGTTCTGGATAGTGTAGAGGATTGTCGAAGTTTGCAGACAAAAACTGATAGGATGCAGAAGGGGTTGAGAAGCAGCAGGTTCAGTTCAACCTGGAGAATGCTGAGGTGGTACACTTTGGAAGGACAAACCCCAAACCAGAGTACAAAGTAAATGGCAGGATGCTTGGCAGTGTGGAGGAACAGGGTGATCTGGGGGTACATGTCCACAGATCCTTGAAAGTTACGTAATAGGTAGATAGGGTAGTTCAAAAAACTTATGGGGTGTTAGCTTTCATATCTCGAGGTGCAGAGTTTAAGAGTCGCGAGGTAATGGTGGTGCTCTATAAAACTCTGTTTTAGCCACACTTGGAGTACTGTGTTCAGTTCTGGTAGCCTCACTAAAGGAAGGATGTAGGAGCATTGGGAAATGTAGAGAGGAGATTTACCAGGAGGCTGGCTGGTTTAGAGAGCATTCATTATGATCAGAGATTAAGGGAGCTGGGGTTTTACACGTTGGAGAGAAGGAAGATGAAAAGAGACATGATAGGGGTATACAAGATATTAAGAGGAATAAATGGAGTAGACAGCCAGCGCCTATATCCTAGGGTACCACTGCTCAATACAAGGGGACATGGCTTTAAGGTAAGGGGTGGGAAGTTCAAGGGGGAAATTAGAGGAAGGTTTTTTTACTCGGAGAGTGGTTGGTGCGTGGAATGCACTGCCTGAGTCAGTGGTGGAGGCAGATACACTAGTGAAATTTAAGAGTGTACTGGACAGGTATATAGAGGAACTTAAGGTGCGGGTTTAGATCGGAGGCAGGGTTTAACGTTGGCACAACTTTGTGGGCCGAAGGGTCTGTACTGTGCTGTACTGTTCTGTCTTCTGTGCTCTATGCCAGACTATTACAGGTACTGTTAACCAGTAACATCGGCTCCCAGACTACTCTCTATAATTCCTGCCCAATTCTGCTGCATAGCATTTAATACTTTCATTCCCGGAATCCTGATTGAGAAGTTGAAGAACGTACCCCTGTCTAACTCCTTCTGCAATTGGAGCCTCGACTTCCTAACTGGAAGACCGCAGTCTGTGGGGATTGGTGATAACATCTCCTCCTCACTGACGATCAACACTGGTGCACCTCAGTGGTGTGTGCTTAGCCCACTGCTCTACTCTCTATATGCTCATGACAGTGCGGCTAGGCATAGCCCAAACACCATTTATAAGTTTGTTGATGATACAACAATTGTTAATATAATCCAGATGGTGACGAGAGGGCGTACAAGGGTGAGATATGCCAACTAGTGGAGTGGTGTTTCAGCAACAACCTGACACTCAATGTCGGTAAGACAAAAGAGCTGATTGTTGACATCAGGAAGGGAGAAACGAAGGAACACTTGCCAATGATCATAGAGGGATCAGAAGTGGAAAGAGTGAGCAGATTCGAGTTTCTGGTTTTCAAGATCTCTAAGTATCTAACCTGTTTCCAACATATCGATACATTTATAGAAAAGGTAAGACAGCTGCTATACTTCATTAGAGTTTGAAGATATTTAGTATTTCTACAGATAAACTAAAAAACAAAACTTCTAAATATGTACCGTGGAGAGCATTCTGAAAGGCTGCATCACTGTCTGGTATGCGGGAGGGGCACTGCACAAGACCGACAGAAGCTGCAGAGTGTTGTAAATTCAGTCAGCTCCACCTTAGCTACAATCCTAGAAAGTACCCAAGGAGCAGTGTCTCAGAAAGGCAGCATCCATTATTAAGGACTACCAGCAGCCAAGGCTTATCCTTTTCTGACTGTTTCCATGAGGAAGAGATGCAGAAACCTGAAGACACACATTCAGCGATTCAGTAATAGCTTCATCCCCTCTGCCATCCGATTCCTCAATTGACATTGAACCCCTGGGCACTACCTCACTTTATTTTAACAAATAGTATTCCTGCTTTTGCACGATTTCTAACCTATTCAATATTTGTATACTGTAATTTATTTCTTTATCTATCTGTCTGTCTATCTATCTGTCTATTTAGATATTTGTTATTCTTTTTAAATTTTTTCTCCATAATGTTTTGCATTGAACTGCTACTACTAAATTAACAAATTTCACGTCACATGCCGTTGATACTAAAGTGTATTCTGATTGTGATTCGTCCAGCTACAAGTTCAGATTTATCCTTCTCAATAACCACCGGAAAACATCCAGAGTTTTAAACCGTAAATCTTGCCCAGCGAAACTCCAAGCATCTCGCCAGGCTCATTTCCCAATAATATATCAAGTGTGTCCCCTCCCTGGTGGACCATCTACATGCTGTTTCTGGAAACCTTCATGAATACACCTAACAAATAATGCCCCACCCAAGCCTCATGTGTTAAGGTAGTGCCAGTCATTCTGGGCAGATAATTCACCAACAAGAGTATCCTAATGCTTGACATCCGTCAATAACCCGCTGACATATTGGCGCTATTTAAGTGGGAGTTAGATATGACCCTTGTGGCTAAAGGGATCGGGGGTATGGAGGGAAGGCTGGTACAAGGTTCTGAGTTGGATGATCAGCCATGATCATACTGAATGGCGGTGCAGGCTCGAAGAGCCGAATGGCCTACTCCTGCACCTATTTTCTATGTTTCTGTATGTTTTCCTCTCTATTACTGGCTAATGTGAAGCCTACAGAATTGCACCTTTCTTATTCCAGAGTTCTACCCACATTGTGTTACTTGATGAGCTTCAGGGATAACCTCGAACTTGTGACATTTTGCCTGATCAGCACTGCAGCTCTCCGACCTCTTTTAGCACACTCTGGAGTCTCTAAATCCTGGAATGTTTCGATACAAGTCCTGACATTCTCTCTACCAGGTCTCTGTAGGCTGTGTATAAATAAAGGAGCTAGGTCCCTTTGTCTTAGCTGTTTTACACACTGCACTGAAAAAAAAACTCACTTCTGGCGTTGAGTGCTACTGTGCTCAATAACGTGGCCCCATCTTGATCTCCTTTTGGGGTTACTTTGACCTCATCTCTACCTTACACCAATGCAACCTACTGACCTGTTGCTCTGGATACCAACATACCCTCCACATGCCACATGATCAAAACCATCAGGGTGGCTCCAGCAAGATTCCCTCTGAGAATATTAGTTCCCCGTCACTGTAACCCATCTTCCCTATACAGGAAAACCCAATGATCAGTGGTCCTGATGCCTTCCCTGCTGCCCAAGATTGTTAGCCACACACTAAAGTGCACCAAATAGCCATCTCTGACGTCGCAAGCATATGACATCTAAAGTAATCCTGATATCACCACACCAGAGTTCTTATTTTTTTAACTTTCTGCCTACCTCCCTAAGTTTTCTCGGCAGGACATTGTCTCTCTGTTGTTCTAATCAGGATCATGACCTCTGGCTGCTAATCATGCCCTTTCTCAGAGAGATCCATGGTCATGTCATGACGGAGGTAACGCACCATCCTGCAATCTCACTCATTTCCACAGATATTCCTGTCTGTATCTCCTCTTCTAAAGTATTTGCTGCATGTGATACATATCCTTTTATTTCCTGTACAGTGGAATGCAAAAGTATGGGCACCCCGGTCAAAATTTCTGTTACTGCGAATAGTTAAGTGAGTAGAAGATGAACTGAACCCCGAAAGTCATAAATTTAAAGATGATTTTTTTTTCAATTGTTTAAACAAGATTAGTGTATTATTTTTGTTTTGTACAATTTTGGAGTGGAGAAAAAATACAAGTTTGCAAAAGTTTGGGCACCCCAAAAGAGTTGAGCTCTCAGATAACGTCAACAAGGTTTCCAACATTAATTAGCTTGCAAAGGCTATAGCTTGTTCACAGTCATCGTTAAGAAGGGCCAAGGGATGCGTATTTCAAAGCTTTATAATTACCCTGACTCCGTAAAACTTGTCCCAGAAATCAGCAGCCGTGGGTTCCTCTAAGCAGCTGCCCAGCGCTCTGAAAATTAAATAAATGATGTTCACACAGCCGGAGAAAGCTATAAGAAGATAACGAAGCATTTTCAGGCAGCCGTTTCCTCAGTTCGTAATGTAGTAGGAAAAAAAGAGAGAGCAGCAAACGGGCAGGTTTTGACGGAAGCAGGAGTGTTTCATACAGACGAAAGCATACTCCAAGATCAGGCAGTTTTGAAGAACCGGGAAGCACGGGTAACAAGTTCGCCTCAACCTTCAGTTTAACAGTGCGGGACGTGAAATGCAAAGGGGGTTTCTCTGCGATGCCATCGAGATCAGATGTAAGCAGTAGTTTTGTAACTCTAAGGCAACACACACAATGGAAGAGAGTGAACATTTGTCAGGACTCTGATGGAGGGTGTCGGCCCAAAACGTCGACAGTTTACTCCTTTCTGTAGATGCTGCCTGGCCTGCTGAGTTCCTCCAGCATTCTAAGTGTGGAAAAGAGTAAGCAGCTGCAATGTGGGCCGAGACCCTTCATCAGGATCTGATTGTGTGTGTGTGTGTGTGTGCGTGTGTGTGTGTTCTTTTGTATTCCGAGCATCTGCAGATTTTCTCGTGTTTGTTTTGTAACTCTGTTCATCTCATTGTTTCCATTTACTCACAAGTGGGGGGATAGAATAGGGAGCATGAAGGCAGCTGAATTATAAAACTTTACAGCATTTATTTCTAACGCTCCGTGACTTTAAAAATCAGAATCATTGGGTATTTCACGGCATTCTTTAGTTCTTCTCGGAATTTGCTCAGAGTCAGAGCGTAAATACAAGTGTTGGTGCAGGAACTGAGAATCTGCAGCATTGTTGCTGTGTGTTCTATGGTGTAATTGGGATTCATGACAGAATAAACAAAATTCTTTGAAATCCGTCTATAGATATAAAATACCACCAGTGTTCCCCACAACAATATGAAAGTACCGATTACGCTGAAGAGCAAAACGATGGATTTCCGTCGGTTCTCCATCTCCCGGTCCTTCTCACTCTCTCCACTCTTTTGTCGCCGGAGCCCCCTGCGGGCTCGACTGGCCACTAGAATCCGCCTCACAGTCAGCATATTGAACAGGAATATCAGAATGAAAGGTACACAAGGGTTGAAAATGCGGTGAAATATCTCAAATGCAGCCCACGCAGGAGAGTTTTCGAACCTCGGTAATAAACTACAATACCGGGAAACTCCAGTACCGTACGAAAAGACCATGGGGACAGGCTCCAAACAGGCCAGTACACTCACTGTCCCGATAACCACAGCCGCCGTTCTCTCGGTGCAATATTTTGTTTTCAGCTTCTCACAGCAAATAGCCACAAATCGATCGATGGTGAATGCGACGGTCAGCCAGACTGAAACCGCAGTGCTCGCAAACATCAACCACCTGACGAGTCTGCACAGAGGAGTAACGGAAAGGAATGATGGAGGAAAATAAACCTGAGCAGTCCACCTCAGCAGTGGATTCGAGATAACGACCAGTAGATCGGCCACTGCCATTCCGACTAGGTAGAAAGTGATACATTTGGAGAGACTGCACTTTCCCCGGGACAGGATCACAATCGCCACCAAGTTCGCTGGAAGAGAAACAGGGAACAGCAAGTTCAGAAAATATTGATTAGAAGCCCATGAAGCAGGTTCAGGGGATCCTGTGATATTTCCACGTTATTGTTGAATTTAGTGGTTGGAGGGTTGAGAGAGGGCGCAGAGCTGGCGGACACGAAGATTTTACACAGTAAAATGATTTGAATATGTATTACTTACTGATAACCGAAACGTGAAATGTCAGCAGAAAGCTAAAACTGTGTAACTACCTCCGCAGAGTCAATACTGGATGGAACATTTTCTACCGGTGCCTTCTGAGTCTCGTCCGGACGCTGATGGCGGGATTCTTCCATTAGATGATCATCAACTTCCAAGGCGATCCCTGTCAGCGACAGAACTGCCGAAGGACGGAACGAAAACAGGAAATGCTGGAAACACTCATCCAGGAAAAACAGGATATGTGGAAAAGAGTTAAAGTATTTCTTCACAGAACTGTCCTCAGAGAGACCCCTGACACGAGTGTAAACTGAGCTCTCTTTCCATACAAGCTGCTTGTGGCTTCGTCAGATGTAGATATAATGCAATGCATTTCACAATATTGATACCTATTAAGCACCACGTCGCTTGTGATAATCTGCTCAGCAAATATTTCATTGTGTTGTCCGTCAACTGCTTTATATTAAGTTATATTGCACACATATATTAAAAATCCACAACAGGTTCGTGAAACATCATGGAACATTTGCTAAAGCGTTACTGCCAGTCGATGGTTTGAACATCGCACCGAACTCAGTCAATCGCTCATATACAAATATGGACAATCAAGTGGTAGAATGTCCCCGGGCTGTTTCAACACAATATTTGCAAATGCAGTGCAGCTGCTACAGGACCAAATCTGCAGAGACCCGAACATCTCATTATTGTGCACAAACCGCTGGTAGTCCGCTGCCTGACCTACTCAGTTCCACAGATGTTGGCGGATTCCCTGAATTCCTGCAGCCGTTTATATTAGATCCACATCCCAGAATCCATAGTCCCGATGTTTCCATTCTAATCCTGAAATGCTGAATACTGGAACTGGAATGTGGCAATGACAGAAACAATCACAACATTGGAAATAAACATCATTTCTCACCTACGGCAGCTGACACTGCGACTTACCGGGAATTCCAAAGGCTGATATAAAAGGATAGTAAATGTCTCGTATCCGCCAGATGACTGGATAGACCATTTCAGTGAGAATGTGTGATTTATGTTGTTCCTGAATTCACAGCTCCGGCAGATACTGAGCCGATGCTGCACATCAACCCTGATTTATACAGAGGGACAGTCTCCAGAGATACGGTTATACACATCACTAACTTTCTCACTTGCGGTTACTTGAACAATTTGGCTAAACACAATTGTCTCTGATGTGTGTGTGTGTGTGTGTGTGTGTGTGTGTGCATGTATATATACACACACACATACATACATACATACATACACACACACACACACACACACACACACACACACACACACACACACACACACACACACACACACACACACACACACACACACACACACACACATATTTAAATTCTCTGGCATTACCTCAGCAGTGTCTCTGGTGGAAATAAGGCCTGCAGCTTTAATTATAAAGTCCGAACTTTGCAACGGAGCAGCTACATTTACAAATTTCACTTTTTTTGGATAACTATTCTGTATTCAACGAGGACCAGCGACACTGTCCGACCCCTGCCTTCTTTCTCTGTAGTTTTCCATTTTGATCTGTCCTTCAGTCCTTCAGCTATTTCCTGGTTAATAGAGATACAATAGAGAGAAAAAGGTCGGGATGGCAACGGTCAATTGACCACGTTGCTGATGTAGAAACACGAGAAAATATGCACCTGCTGAAAATCCAAGGGAACACACAAGAATTCTGCTGAGTTCCTCCAGCATTTCGTGTTTTGAGTTTCTGATGCAGTAGTCTTTTATACACATCTAAATTTTGACAAAAGCCAAAAGATAATTTAAAAGAAATGTGTCATCCTGCAATGGAATGGGAAGACCGGTAAAATAATAAAAATAGTACTCGAAATTAGGAGAATAGTAGATGCAGGATGACTAAAAGTGAACGAGAAAACAATGAGTGTGAGATACAATGTTAGACAGAGAGAGAGAGAAAGAAAGAGCTAGCGAGAGAGATCCAGAGAGAGAGAGAAAGAGCTAGCGAGAGAAATCTAGAGAGAGAGAGAAAGAGCTAGCGAGGGAGACAGACAGGCGATTTAGACCATGGGGGGAAACAGACCAGAGGCGGACAAACATACAGATCGAACTGGCATCATGGTCGACACACACACAGTGAGCTGAGGGAACTGTTCATGTGCGGGACTATTCGCTGTAAATTTATTCAATGATTTGAAGCAGAGTGGACAAAGGATCAAAGGAGCATGTAATAAAATTATTAATTTTATTCTGACTGTAATTCTTATCTGGGACATACTGCCTGCAGGGGTGATGACAACAGCCAATCAAATTGTTTAAAGACGAACTGGTCAGATTCTTCCGGGGAAATAACCCGCTGAATTGTGGGATGAGAATTGGGAATGGGACAGTGGGAACAATGTACTATAGACTTGATGGTCTATAATATAGACTTGATGGATTGAATGTTCTAGTGCATCCCCCAATGATCCTGTGCCCACTAACGATCTGAAACACCCAGTCTGGTCTCCAGGAAACAACTAATTTACCTGGGTGTACAAGGGATATTTTTTTTCTGTATGAGTCATTTCTGTACAAACAATGGCAGTGCATTCCAAGCACACTGAGCTGCCAGAGCACAACACTGGTCAGTGAGAGCACAGAGCAGTACAGACTCTGATACAACGACAGAGATGTATGAAAATATATTACTATTGATCCAGAGCAGGGCAGAAGAGAAGAACAGACATCACAACGACCCCAACACTGCTCTCTGATGCCACAGATTTGAAGCACCAGCCCATTTGCTCTACAGATAAAGACATGAACAACCCCAGATTGCACTGTAAATTCACAGCCGAACGCAGCTCTGGACTGCATGGACACTGCCCACTTTAGCTCCAGCAATGCACAGCAGGGAGGTGGACAAGTAGAAAACAAAAATGTCCTGCAGGAACACAGACTACTGCAACTCAGCATGGTGAGGAAGGCCAGGCCGAATCTCTGGTATAAACATGCCCTGCATAGGAGACTGTCCAAGAACAGTCAGTAGTGGACTACAGGGACAGAGAACTTCACAATATCTGGACCTTCACTTCCACGATACAGACCTATAAAGCACTCAGCACTGTGCAGTGAGCACACAGACATGTACACACCAAGCACTCCACCGTTAAACTCCAGTACAATCACAGCACTTCCAGGACGGAGACCTGTACAACCCTAATAATGGACTGTAATTCATAGAATATATAACCCCACCCTCCCAGTGGGAATCTTTCAGGATGAAACGGAGAGTTGATAAAGGAGGATCTCGAGATGTTGTGTGCTTCAATTTCCAATTATTTTTAAAATGACAGCAAGAGAGATAGAAACGGAAATGTAGACAGGCTATTGGACAATGTTAAAGCAACAGAGTAGTGTGTGACTATAATTTCCCCAATATTGACCGGGATTCTTTAAGTGTGGAAGTTTAGAGGAGCAGAATTTGTTTGTATCCTAGAACGATTTACCAGCATTTACAGTCCATATTCTGCCACTTTCTGCAGACTTAGTATGTTATCTAAAATTGAGACAAACCTCCATAGGTGATTAGTGGAGACTCTCCTGAGTGGATACATCATGGTCTGGTAGGGAAGCACGAATGACATGAAAGGAATAGGAAATGAAAAGCTGTGGATGTAGTCAGCCTGTCACAGATAAAGCCATCCCCGCCACTGAGCACATCGGCAAGGAGCGTTTTTACAGAAAAGCAGCATCCATCAGCAAGGACCCCATTATCCAGATGATGCTTGCTTCTTGATGCTGCAATAAAGAAGGCTTTAATTATCAGCGTTTTGAAACAGAGGGGAAGTTTCACACAACCCAACAATGAACTCACATTCAAGAATTCCAGAACTCATGCTCACGACATTTACTTTTTGTTTGTTTGTTTTGTTTTGTTTATTTACACAATTTGTTGTCCTTGTTGTCACCCGGTTCTGACATGGCCCAAATACGGTTTGAGAGACACAGAAGCGGGTCGATAGTTCACCCACGTTCATGTGAACAGTATTACAGGGAAAATTAAACAATAAACGTTCGGACGAACAGGGCCGTTACCTAAAACTCTCAAATGGAAAATGAAGCCGACATTGCGACTGAAAAGAGCAATTGAGAATCAAACAATTACCGCTACTCCTCAGAGTCAATTGACCCGACAGTCCAATTTCTCAGCACGAATTTGAAAGGATTTGAAAGGACAGAACCCAAGACTATTTGGAGAGACAGGGTCTGATTCGGATCAATCAGTATTACTGTGCTTGGGAGGTTATATCTGATACCTGCCTCAGATTACATCAAGGTGGTAATTGGAATTGTTAATGAAGATAGCATGATGGAAGTTCTCTGTGTAGATTTTAGAAAGGCGTTTGATAAACTCCCTCATGGCAAAATAGTCTAACTGGTCAGATTGCATGGGATTCAGAGAGGGAGGATAAATTAGATTCACAATTACCTCAAAGGATGATAGTTGAAAGCTGCTTCTCAGACATGAGGTTTGCATTTAGTGATGTATCACAGGATTTATAAAGTGAACGCTGGAGCCCTGGGGAGTGTTGTCGAAGAGAGGAGTTTAGGACAACAAGTGCATAGCTCACTGAAAGAAGCATTTCAGGGAGATATCTTGATGAAGCGGATGTTTGTCTCAACGTCTTCATCAGTCACGGGACTGAGTGGGAGTAGGAATAGGAAGTTTTATTGCAGTTATATAACACGTGGGTGAGGCGTCTCAGGGTATTATAGAAACATACACACATAGAAAGACCAACGGCACAATACAGGCCGTTCGGCCCACATTGCTGTGCCGAACATGTACTTACTTTAGAAATTACTTAGCCCTCTATTTTCCTCTATGCTTACCCACAACACTCCATTTTTCTAAGCGCCATGCACCTGTCCGGAGTCTCTTAAAAGACCCTATTGTATCCGCTTCCACCAGCGTTGCCGGTAACCCATTCCACGCACTCACCGCCCTGCCTTAAAAAAAATCTTCCCCCTGACATTACCTCTGCACCTACTTCCACGCACCTTAAAACTGTACCTTCTCTTGTCTCTTGTTAGCCATTTCAACCGGAGGGGAAAAAAAAAGCCTGTGACTATCTGCACGATCAATGACTCTCATCATCTTACACACCTCTATCAGGTCACCTCTCATCCTCCGTCGCTCAAGGAGAAAAGACCGAGTTCACTGAACCTGTTCTCATAGGGCATGCTTACCAATCTGGGAACATCCTTGTAAATCTCCTCTGCACCCTTTTTATAGTTTCCACAACCTTTCTGTAGTCAGATGACCAGAACTCAACACAATACTCCAAGCAGGGTCTGATCAGGGACCTACAGATCCCTCTGATCCTCCACACTGCCAAGAGTCTTACCATTAATACTATATCCTGTCGTCATATTTGGACCGACCACAATAAACCACCTCACACATATTTGATTGAACTCCATCTGCCACTTCTCAGCCCTGTTTTGTATACTATCGATATCCCGCAGTAACCATTAACAGCCCTCCATACTGTCCACAACACCCCAAAACTTTATGTCATCAGCAAATTTACTAACCCATCTCTCCACTTGCTAATTCAGGTGATTTATAAAAATCACCATGAGTAGGGGTTCTTAACAGATCCCTGAGGCGCACCAGTAGTCACCGGCCTCCATGCAGAATATGACCTGTCTACAGCCACACTTTCTCTTCTGTGGGCAGGCCAATTCTGGATCCACAAAGCAATGTCCCTTTGGATCCCATGCCTCCTTACTTTCTCAATAAGCTTAGCATGGGGTCCCTTATCAGAACCCTTACTGAAATCCATATACATACATCTACTGCTCTACCTTCATGAATGGGCTTTGTCACATCCTCAGATGTACAATCAGGCTTTTAAGACATGATCTGCCTTTGACAAACCCATGCTTATTCTTCCTAATCATATTATGCCTCTCCAAATGTTCATAAATCCTACCTCTCAGGACCTTTTCCATTAACTCACCAACCACTGAAGTAAGACTCACTGCTCTATGATTTCCTATGCTATCTCTACACCTTCCCTTGAATAAGGGAACAACGTCTGCGACACGTCAATCTTCGGGAACCTGTCCCATCCCCATGGATGATGTAAAGATCATTGCCAGAGTCTCAGCAATCTTCTCCTTCGACTCCCACAGTAGCCTGGGGTTCATCTGGTCCGGTCCCGGTGACTTATCCAACTTGATGCTTTCCACAAGCTCCAGAAGATCGTCTTTCTTAATGTCTGGATTGTTAAGCTATCCAGTCTGCCGTAAATAATCCCTACAATCGCCAAGGTCCTATTCCGCAGTGACTACTGAAGTATTCATTGAGTGCCTCCACTATCTCTTCCGGTTCCATAGACAGTTTTCCACTCTCACACTTGATTGATCCTATTTTTTAACTTCTTATCCTCATGCTCTTCGCATACGTGTGCAGTGCCTTGAGGTTTTCCTTAGTCCTGCTCCCAAAGGCATTCTCATGGCCCCTTCTCACTCTCCTAATTTCGTTCTTTGGCTCCTTTCTGCCAGCCTTGTCATCTTCTAGATTGATATCATTACCTCGTCTGCTGTATCTTTTGTAAGATATATTTTACTTTTCTTCCTGACTAGAGTTTCAACACCCTACGGTTCCTGCAGAAGCGACAGATTTTAAAGGTGTTGGACGAGTGACTGGGGGCGAGCCCAAGTGCAGGACACAGGACCGGAGACTTTACACGCAGACGGATTTGGACTTGATTTGGACTCGGATCTTGACTCGGAATCGGTCTCGGAATTTGACTGGGAATTCGACACGGAACTTGACTCGGACTCGGACACGAACACAGAACCTTGGCTTGGACTGGGACTGGAACACAGAGCCCGGACTTGGATTTGACTGGAACACTGAGCCTGGACTTGGACATGACTGGAACACTGAGCCTGGATATCGACTTGACTGGAACACAAAGCCTTGACTTGGACTTCACTGGAACACTGAGCCTGGATGGGGACTTGACAGGAACACAAAGCCTGGACTTGGGCTTTACTGAAACACAGAAGAGACTGAATACGCAACTCTGAGTAGCGGCAATCGGCCGGACCTATGCAGCTGGAAACGAGACGACTAAAACAAACAACAACAGACGATACGTATCTTGACATGGAGAAGCTCCTGAAGACGGCCCGAGTGGAACAACTGGAAAAGGAAATTAACTGAAATGAGTAGTCAACAGACCGGACCTGACAAAAAGGTTTAAGAGTTGAGAGATTTATTTCCATTGTCATTGTGTATGAGGAATGGAGGTTGAAATTAACTGAAATGAGTAGTCTCGGAATTTGACTGGGAATTCGACACGGAAGTTGACTCGGACTCGGAACTTCATTCGCAACTTGACTCGCACTCGGACTCGAACACAGAGCCTGGGTTTGGACTGGGACTGGAGCACAAAGGCTAGACTTGGACTTCACTGGAACACTGAGCCTGGATATGGATTTGACTGGAAAACAAATCCTGGACTTGGACGTGACAGGAACACTGAGCCTGGATATGGATTTGACTGGAACACAGAGCCCGGACTTGGGATTGACTGGAACAGAGAGGAGACAGAATACGGAGACGGATTTGTACTTGACTCGGACTCAGACTCGACCACAGAGCCTCAGCTTGGACTGGGACTGGAACACAAAGCCTGGACTTGGACTTGACTGGAACAGAGAGGAGACTGAATACTCAACTCTGAGTAGCGGCAATCGGCCGGACCTACGCAGCTGGAAACGAGACGACTAAAACAAAGAACAACAGACGATACGTATCTTGACACGGAGAAGCTCCTGAAGACGGCCCCAGTGGAACAACTGGAAAAGGAAATTAACTGAAATGAGTAGTCAACAGACCGGACCTGACAAAAAGGTTTAAGAGTTGAGAGATTTATTTCCATTGTCATTGTGTATGAGGAATGGAGGTTGATTTTTTAAAAAAATATATATCCAGGAGAGTTTTTTGTGCCAGTAAACAAATAGTCCACTGAGAACTTGTCAGCGAGGCGTGTAAAGTATCGTTGGATGAGGATTTGGGGCTCGTCAGAACAGAACTCAGTTGATTCAAATCAGTTCTGGGATTGGGACATGGATAGTCTGGAAATAAATTCCCAAATGTCACTCTACTGTTTAAGAAAGGAGGAAGGCAGCAGAAAGGAAATTATAGACCAGTTAACCTGATCTTAGTAATTGCGAAGATGAAGGAGTCAATTATTAACGACAATGTTATGGAATACTTGGTGACACGGGACAAGATAGGACAACGTCAGCATTGTTTCCGTAACGGAAATCTTGCCTGATGCTCCTGATGGAATTATTTGAGATTACAAGTAAGACTGATAAAGGAGATACAGTGGAAGTGGTATATTTCGCCTCTCAGAGAGCCTTGGAGAATAGGCGGCATATCATATTGAAAGCCCATGTTTAGCGTACTGGCAGATAGGTAGGGGATAATGAGTGGGAATAAAATAATTTCTGATTGTCTGCCAGTGTCAAGTGCTGTTTCGCATGAGTCGGTGTTGGGACCGCTTCATTTTATGCTGTATATCAATGATTGAGATGTTGGAATAGATGGCTTTGTTGCCAAGTTTGTAGATGATACGAAAATTGGTGGAGGTGTAGATAGTATTGAGGGAACATGTCAGCTGCAGAAGGAGTTAAACACATTTGGAGAAGGGGTAATAAATTGACAAATGAAATACAACGTTGGAATATGCATGGCCATGAACATAGTTTGCAAATATGAACGTGCAGAGTATTTTCTAAATGGGGATAGAATCCAAAATTGTTGCATTAAATAGACTTGGGAGTTGTTGTACAGAATGCCCTAAAGGTTAGCTTGCAGATAGAGTAGGAAGAGAAATGCAATGTTCGCCTTCATTTCAGGAGGTCTGGAATAAAGGAGCAGAGATGTTCTGCTGGAGCTTTTTAAGGTACTGGTGAGACTTCACCTTCGGTATTATGAGCAGATCCTGGCTTCTCATAAAAGAAAACATGTCCTGATACTAGAGAATGTGCAGAGGAAGTTGACAAGGATGATGATGGGAATGAATGGGATATCATACCAGGAGCTTTTGATGACTCTCTGCCTGAAGTCGCAGGAACTTGGAAGGAGGAAGGGTGAAATATTGAAACTTTTCCAATGTCAAAAAGCCTAGACAGAGCAGATATGAAAAGGATGTTTCCCATGATGGGGGAATCTAGGACAAGAGGGCACAGCCTCAGGATAGAGTGGTGTCTATTTAAGGCAGAGATGCAGAGAAATTTCATTCGTCAGAGGTTACAGAATTTGTGGAATTTGTTACCACAGGCAACTGTCTAGGCCAGTTTGTTGGTTGTATTCAAGGCAGAGCTTGATAGGCCTTGAAAGGACCACCCCGTCAAAGTTACAGGGAAAAGGCTGGTTAGTGGGGCTGCCGAGTAGCAAATAGGATCAGTCATCATTGAATGACGGAACGGATTCAATGGGCCAATTGGCCTAATTCTGTCCTTTGTCTTATTGTCTTATGTCATTAACAAAGATAGGACCTGGAAAGTGTGAATTAAGAGAAGTCGCAGTGCCTTAAGTAAGTATTCAAACCTCAAGCGTTTGTTCTCTTTGATAAGTATTATAGCTACAGATTTTGATCAATTTAACTCTCTTTATTTGTCAATCACATGTTCTTTGTTTTCAAACTAGAGCCCAAGTATCAGAAAAAATGTAAACCATCAAAAACTAAAAATTCAAAAACTGAAATGTTAGCAGTCCAAAAATATTTGCTCAGTACATCTCTCACAGTTATTACAACCAATAGTTATTTTGCTGAAATCTCCATTACCTTTGCACAAGATGATGAAACAAGACTTGCTCCTTTCCTCATTGCAAAAGTGCTCAGCTGGTCTAGGTTAGTTGGGGAGTGCCGGTGGAGAACAATCCTGAGGCCTTGCCAGAGATGCTTGTGAGAGTGAACGTCGGGACTCTCATTGGGCCATTCAAGGACATCAATTTTCTCCATTTAAAGCCTCTCCATAGTTGCTCTGGCAAGGTGCTTAAGGTTGATCTTCAGCTGAAAGACGAGCTTACTGCCCATTTTAAGCTTTCCAGCAGGTTTTAACAAGGATCTTTCTGTATTACGCAGCATTTATCTTCCCATGAATCCTGACTAGATTTCCATTCCCTGCAGGTGAAAAGTATCACATAGCATAATGCCACCTCCACCATACTTTACAGTAGGAATGGTATTAGCTGGCTGGATTTCCTCCAGCCAGTTTGCCAATATTCTATCCATGTGAGCATCTCTCCATGTGAACAAATTATCCCCTTACTCTCCGTTGTCTATCCCACTTGCAATTTATTCAAATAATTCCAACAGATTTGTCAAGGACGAATTCCTACAGATTGTCAGGCAAGTTTCATGCTGACCGGCCTGTTTATGATGTGCCTGCAAGTACCCTGAGACCCCGAGGTTGCCTTTTGACCATTTTTGGGACTGTGGGGGAGAAACGCTCTCCAAAAAAGGGAAAATTGACGACAAGGCATTCAATTTGGGGCTCCCCGGACCCCGAGGTTGGAAGACGAGGGTTATAGAGAAGGTGCTGAATCTGAAATGTGTCTTTTCTTCCGAAGAGTTTGATGTGGGTTGCTCCACGAGCACCCGCCACACCATCCGGCTGACAGAGGAAGATCACGGCATATGGCCCTTGCAGAGGTGGATGGCAGTCAGCCCATCTGAAGCTGACAGAAGCTGGGATCGAAACTGAGTCCAGATCCCCCATTCGTCACCAAGTGCGGGATCTTCCATAATGGACCAACATTTTTTTTTTCTTCTTTATTTTCTTTTCTAATCCTTTAGATAAGTTAAGCATCATAAATATAATTTCTTTAATCGTATGCATCCAGCTGTTTTATGTTCCTGGCATTGATTTGTAACAAGGTAGCAATTTAACATCAACAGCATCAACAAAAAACGGAGTTTGAGGTGGAAGAGCCATCCCAATATCACGGGTTTGGCGACCAGAGTGTAATCCCTCGACTTACGCAGCCCAAGGCAACCAGGGTTTAACTCTCTGTCCGCTCCTTTGGTTATATTCCCAAAGGACTCCATTAACTTTGTCAAACAGGACTTGCCTTTGTTGAATCAATGCTGCTTCTGCTTGACAGGTCTACTTCTTTCCAGGTGCCTCACTTTTATTTCTTTAATGATAGCTTCAAACATTTTTCCATCTGCAGATTCCCAAAGTTCCCATTAGCTTGTTATCAATGTGCTGTGGAATATCAGTGCACCTTTCCTGATCTTTTTTTCCTCCATCACATTGTGCTTGAGGAATACTGATGATGTGAATTATTCATTTGGTGATTTGGCCACTTATTCTGCCTCCAGGTGTGCTTTCACTCGTCCACCCCTGAGCTGCCAACATTCCGACCTTCTCCCTTTTGTTTTTAATATATTTTCGAGGTGATTTGGTATTCTCTCCAGTCTTGTTCAGCAAAATAATTCCATCATTCAGCATTGCTGATTTTCTTTGCATAGTGTTGCATATTCATGAAGGGTCTTGTCTAATTTCCACTTCCTAAACTTTCCTCAGTTCCGTTTTCTTTTTGACTGCATTTGCAACATCTCTGATCATTCAATCCTTTTAGATCTGGATTCTTGTCTTTACCCTTCACAGAAAACTTTATAATTCTGAATCACTCATCGTTAAATATGTCTCAAAGTTCAGGTGCAACTTACAGCTGCTCCCGATCTCTGCACTCCCCAGTTGCTACCAAACATAGTTCTCATCAGCTTTCAACACACAGAAAATGCTGGAGGAACTCAACAGGCCACTCTGCATTTATGTAAAGAGTAGACTGTCAACATTTTGGTTTGATTGGGGGAGGGCAAATTATGAGGTTATAAGGCTAGAATTTGCGGGTGTGAATTGGGATGACATTTTTGCAGGGAAATGTACTAGGGGCATGTGGTCGATGTTTAGACATCTCTTGCAGAATGTTAGGGATAAATTTGTCCCGGTGAGGAAGCTAAAGAATGGTAGGGTGAAGGAACCATGGGTGACAAGTGAGGTGGAAAATCAAGGATCAGATGGGTCTATTGAGGAATATAGAGAAGCAAGAAAGGAGGTTAAGAAGGGGCTGAGAAGAGCAAGAAAGGGGCATGAGAAGGCCTTGGCGAGTAGGGTAAAGGAAAACCCCAAGGCATTCTTCAATTATGTGCAGAAAAAACAGGATGACAGGAGTGAAGGTAGGACCGATTAGAGATAAAGGTGGGAAGATGTGACTGGAGGCTGTGGAAGTGAGTGAGGTCCTCAATGAATACTTCTCTTCCGTATTCACCAATGAGAGGGAACTTGATGATGGTGAGGACAATATGAGTGAGGTTCATGTTCTGGAGCATGTTGATATTAAGGGACAGGAGGTGTTGGAGTTGTTAAAATATATTAGGACGGATAAGTCTCCGAGGCCTGACGGAATATTCCCCAGGTTGCTCCACGAGGCGAGGGAAAAGAGTGCTGAGCCTCTGGCTAGGATCTTTATGTCCTCGTTGTCCACGGGAATGGTACCGGAGGAATTGAGGGAGACAAATGTTGTCCCCTTGTTCAAAAAAGGTAGTAGGGTTAGTCCGGGTAATTATAGACCAGTGAGCCTTACGTCTGTGGTGGGAAAGCTGTTGGAAAAGATTCTTAGAGATAGGATGTCTGTGCATTTGGAGAATCAGGGTCTGTTCAGGGACAGATAGTATGGCTTTGTGAAGGGCAGATTGTGTCTAACAAGCCTGGTAGAGTTTTTGAGGAGGTGACCAGGCATATAGATGTGGGTACTGCAATGCATGTGATCAATATGGATTTGAGTAAGGCATTTTACAAGGTTCCATACGGTAGGCTTATTCAGAAAGTCAGAAGGCACGGGATCCTTGGAAGTTTAGCCAGGTGGATTCAGAATTGGCTTGTCTGCAGAAGGCAGAGGGTCGTGGTCGAGGGAGTACATTCAGATTGGAGGATTGTGACTAGTGGTGTCCCACAAGGATCTGGTCTGGGACCTCTACTTTTCGTGATTTTTATTAACGACCTGGATATGGGGGTAGAAGGGTGCGTAGGCAAGTTTGCAGACTACAGAAAGGCCGGATGTGTTCTGGATAGTGTAGATGATTTTCCACGATTACAAAGAAAAAAATGATAGGATGCAGAAGTGGTCTGAGAAGTGGCAGATGGAGTTGAACCCGGAGAAGTGTGAGGTGGTACACTTTGGAAGGACAAACTCCAAGGCAGAGTACAAAGTAAATGGCAGAATCCTTGGTAGTGTGGAGGAGCAGAGGGATCTGGGGGTACTTGTCCACAGATCCCTGAAAGTTGCCTCACAGGTGGATAGGGTAGTTAAGAAAGCTTATGAGGTGTTAGTTTTCATAAGTCAGGGGACAGTGTTTAAGAGTCGCGATGTAATGATGCAGCTCTATAAAACTCTGGTTAGGTCACACTTGTGTCCAGTTCTGGTCGTCTCACTACAGGAAGGATGTGGAAGCATTGGAAAGGGTATAGAGTAGATTTACCAGGATGCTGCCTGGTTTAGAGAGTATGCATTATGATCAGAGATTAAGGGAGCTAGGGCTTACTCTTTGGAGAGAAGGAGGATG
Organism: Mobula birostris; assembly: GCF_030028105.1. NCBI lineage: Eukaryota > Metazoa > Chordata > Chondrichthyes > Myliobatiformes > Myliobatidae > Mobula > Mobula birostris. The sequence continues at coordinate 29,218,405 of NC_092397.1, forward strand.
AGAGGAGACATGATAGAAAAGTACAAGATAATAAGAGGAATAGATGGAGTGGATAGCCAACGCCTCTTCCCCAGTGCGCCACTGCTCAATATAAGAGGATATGGCTTTAAGGTAAGGGGTGGGAAGTTCAAGGGGGATATCAGAGGAAGGTTTTTCACTCAGGGAGTGGTTGGTGGGTGGAATGCACTGCCTGAGTCAGTGGTGGAGGCAGATACGCTAGTGAAGTTTAAGGACTACTAGACAGGTACGTGGAGGAATTTATAGTGGGGGCTTATATGGGATACAGGGTTTGAGGGCCGGCACAACATTGTGGGCCAAAGGGCCTGCACTGTGCTGTACTATTCTATGTTCTATGTTCTATGAGGGTCTTCAAAAGGGAAAAAAAAATAGATGAGATGTCAGAATTCGCAGGTAGGGGAACTTGAGGATGAAGTACAAACTGGCAGGTGATCATTAGTTTGCCTTTAGTTTAGCATATTCCCCTAAGATTGTGTCCTTCTTTGGGGATGACTGTTATCAAAATAATCTCCCACTTAAATTCATCAATTGCACGGATCATGCCACAATGCAACTTCTAATGCACTTGTCTTTACCAGCAGCGAGTTCCACACATTTTCTGTGTTTAAAAGTTAACCACAGACAACTCACACCCAATACTATTCTTCAATCGCATTAAAGTTATTCCTCCGTTTTTTAACTACTCTCACCTTGGGAAAATTTCTCTGGATATCCACTCAATTGATGCCTCCTATCATTTTATATTCCTCGTTCGAGTCACCTCTCATCCTGCTTCCCTCTAAAGAGAAAAGCCCAATCTTCCTCAACCAATCCTCACAAGACATTTTCTATGAACTTCAATGTTCAAAGTAAATATATTGTCAATGCACAAATGCTGCCACATACATTTTTTGCTGGCATGCGCAGTAAATACAAAGAAGGACAAAGGAATCAATGAAAAATTGCACACATCAGAGATGGATAAAAGCTTAATGTACAAAACACAAAACAGACAATAAATTGTTTAAATAAACAGAAAACAAACAAACAGAAAAGATAATAAGTACCCAGTAACTATCAAGAGCATGAGGTGTGGAGTCCCTGAATGTGAGTTCATTGTTGTGGTGAGTGAAATTATCCCCTTTGCTTCAAAGGCCTGATCGTTGAGGGGTAATAGCTATTCCTGAACCTGGTACTACGGGTCCTGAGGCTCCTGCAGCTCCTTCTGGATGTCAGTATTGAGAAGTGAGCATCACCTGGATGATGAGGGTCCTTGATGACGGATGCTGCTCTCCTGACACCTGTCCTTTTAGATGTGCTCAGTGGTGGGGAGGCTTTACCTGTGATCCATCCACAACTTTTCCGTTGCGATTCCACGCAAGGGTATTGGTGTTTCTAAACCACATCAGAGAGTCTATTCTCCGCTATACACCTATAGAACATTATCAAAGTCTTAGATGACGTGTTAAAGCTGCACAAAATTACATAGTACAAGACAGAAATGCTGGCAAATCTTTCCAGGTTGCCAACAATTTCCGCTCCTCTGAGTCGCCACACTAAGGTAATTTCAGTCAATATTGTGAAATTCATTCATTCATACTCTGCTGCTTTTACATCTTTCCAGAACTTGCCTACATTTCTGTTCCTCTTTCTGCCGGTGGCATTTCAAAAACCTTTGGAAATTGAAGCACACGTCATTCAAGGTTCTCCGTTGTTACATCCTGAAATATGGTCAGTGGAAGGAGGAGAATGATGTTATCCATGAATTTCATCCCTTATCAGGGTTGCACAGGTGCCTGTCCTTGAAGTGCTATGGTTGTACATGTGTTTAACGGGGGAGTGTGATTCAGTTCTCGGTGTGTACAAGTCCCTAAGCTCACTGCAGACTGCTCTGAGTTTTATTGGCCTGTGTCCTGATAGTGAAGGTCTAGATGTTCTGAAGTTCATTGTCCTTGTAGTCAACTGCTGGCTTTTCTTGAGCAGTCAAATATGCAAAGCATGTATATACCAGAGACAGACTCTCCCCTTCCCTTCCACTACGGGCCAGATCTGTGTCCTTCCAGTGTATTGCCGGCAGTTTAAACATCATACTTAACTGCATGCGGACTGTGTTCCCAAATGGACTAAATCCCCCAAAGAATTTACCCATCTATGATGATTGACAGACCCAACAGCGCCTTCCCTGTCGTATCAACAGACGAGAAAATATCACCTTACCCCATACTGTTCCTGCTTTCCTCCCTATCCTTCTCCTTAGTGAACGCTAGTGAACGGAAAGTATTAGTCTTCTACCTCGTCTGCCAACTCTGGCTTCAGGCTTCAACTGCCAGGTGTGTCCTTGAGCGATCCTGTCCTCTCCCCACTATACTGTTGTTTTCTGTTGCTGCATAAGACCAACTGGTATGCATTGATCATCCCGACTGAAGATATTTCCTGGTCACGGCGCACTCTTCTATTTCACTGTGTGATTTATTCATTGCTTCGTGTATGTTCCGCCAAAACCCTGTCCAATTTCATTTTCCTCGTCCTTACATGTGACTCCCTTGCATTTTCAAGCAAACACAATATTTCTCATCACATTAAATTTCTGCACAACCCTGTCCTTCTCTACCTTCCTGACAGTGAAGGGGACTCCAAATTCTGACCAGTTGGACTGCAAGTCACCCTCACATTAATCTAATTAACTTAGGAGTAGGTAATGGAGGCAGCAGTTCGGGTACTCGAGTGCTCCGTTTGCAGTACGTGGGAAGTCATGGACAGCACAAGTTTCCCTGATGACTACACCTGCAAAAGGTACATCCAGCTGCAGCTCCTGACAAACCGAGTTCGGGCTCTGGAGCTGGAGATGGATGAACTTCGGGTCATTCGTTAGGCAGAGGCAGAAATAGACAGGAGTTTCAGGGAGATAGTCACCCCTAAACGTTAGGAGACAGGTATGTGGGTGACTGTCAGGAGAGGCAAGTGGAATAGACAGAATGTGCAGAGCACCCTGGTGGCCGTTCCCATCAGTAATAAGTATACCGTTTTGGATACTGTTGGTGGGGATGACCTACCAGGGACGAGTGGCTGTGGTAGCATCTCTGGCACCGAGACTGGACCCGCAGCTCAAAAGGGGAGGGCGGAAAAGAGGACAGAAGTAGTGACAGGGGATTCGATAGTAAGGGGGACAGATAAGCGTTCTGCGGGAGAGATCGAGAATCCCGGATGGTCTGTTGCCTCCCTGGTACCAGTGTCCGCGATTTCTTGGATCGAGTTCTCAGTAGTCTCAAGATGGAGGGTGAGCAGCCAGATGTCATGGTCCATGTAGATACCAGTTACGTGGATAGGAAGAAGGAGGAGGTCCTGGAAAGAGAGTTCAGGGAGTTAGGTGCAAAGTTGAAGGACAGGACCTCCAGGGTTGCAAACTCAGGATTGCTACCTGCGCCAGGTGCTAGTGAGGCTAGAAATAGGAAGGTAATGCAGCTCAATACGCGGCTAAGGAGTTGGTGCAAGAGGGAGGGCAGCATGTTTCTGGGCAATTAGGATTTGTTCTGGGGAAAGTGGGACTGGTTCAGACGGTTCAGACCGTTTCAGACTGGAGGGGGACTAACATCCTTGCGGGAAGGTTTGCTGGTACTGCTGCAGAATGGGGCAGGGGGTGATAAACTGGACTTGCAGGGGCATGGGAACCAGAGAGTTAGAGCAGATAGTGAGAAGGAGGAGGATAAAAGTCATGCGACAACTGCAAGTATAGTGCATGGAGTAAAGCCAAACCTAACATATGAAAAGGCTTTGCGGAAAGAGAAGCAGAATAAAGGGTGTAAAAGTGAGAAGGTAGAAGAGCTAAAGTGCATGTACTTCAAAGCAAGAAGCATCAGGAACAAAGTTGATAAACTGAGAGCTTGGATACATCCATGGAATTATGATGTAGTGGCAATTACAGAGACCTTGCTGGCACCAAAGCTGGAATGGATTCTCAATACTTCTAGAGTTCAGTGCTTTAAAAGGGATAGAAGGGCAGGGGGTGGGGGGGAGGGGAGGACGGGTGGCATTACTGGTCAAGGATACTATTACAGCTACAGAAAGGGTGGCTAATGCAGCAGGATCCTCTTTTGAGTCAGTATGAATGGAAGTCAGGAACAGGAAAGGAGTAATTACTCTATTGGGAGTATCCTATAGGCCGTCTGGTAGTAGCAGAGATACCGAGGAGCAGATTGGGAGGCAGATTCTGGAAAACTGCAAAAATAACAAGGTTGTTATCATGGGTGACTTTAACTTCCCCATTATTGGCTGGCACCTGTTTAGCTCCAATTGTTTAGATGGGGCAGAGTTTGTTAACTATGTCCAGGACGGACACCTGTCACAGTATGTTGACAGGCCGAATCGGGTGAATGCCATACTAGATTTACTATTAAGTAACGAACCTGGTCAGGTCACGGATCTCTCAGTGGATAAACATCTGGGGTACAGTGACCACCACTCCCTGGCCTTTAGCATTATCATGGAAAAAAGATAGAGTCAGAGAAGACAGGAAAAAAGAATAATTGGGGAAAAGCAAATCATGAGGCTATAAGGCTAGAACATACGGGTGTGAATTTGGATGATGTTTTTGCAGGGACATGTACTACGGATATGTGGTCGATATTTCAGGAATTCTTACAGGATATTAGGGATGAATTTGTCCCAGTGAGGAAGATAAACAATGGTAGGGTGAAGGAACCATGGGTGACAAATGAGGTGGAAAATCTAGTCAGGTGCAAGAAGGCAGCATGCATTAAGTTGTATACAGGGGATCAGATAGGTCTATTGAGGAATATAGGGTAACAAGAAAGGAGCATAAGAAGAGGCTGAGGAGAGCAAGAAGGGGACATGACAAGACCATGGCGAGTAAGGTAAAGGAAAATATCAAGGCTTTCTTCAATTATGTGAAGAACAAAAGGATGGCAGGATTGAAGTAGAGAACCGATTAGAGATAAAGGTGGGATGATGTGTCTGGAGGCTGTGGAAGTGAGCGAGGTCCTCAATGAATACTTCTCTTCGGTATTCACTAATGAGAGGGAACTTGATGACGGTGAGGTCAATATGAGTGAGGCTGATGTTCTGGAGTACGTTGATATTGAGGGAGAGGGGGTGTTGCGTTTGGTAAAATACATTAGGACGGAGAAGTCCCAGGGGCCTGACGGAATATTCCCCAGAATGCTCCACGATGCGAAGGAAGAGAATGCTGAGCCTCTGGCTAGGATCGTTATGTCCTCGTTGTCACCGGGAATGGTACTAGTGGTTTGGAGGGAGGCGAATGTTGTTTCCTTTATCAAAAAAGATAGTAGGGATAGTCCGGCTCATTATAGACCGGTGAGGCTTACGTCTGTGGTGGGAAAGCTGTTGGAAAAGATTCTTAGACAGAAGAACTATTGGTATTTAGAGAATCACGGTCTGATCAGGGACCGTCAGCATGGCTTTCTGAACGGCAGATTGTGTCTGACAAGAGTGGTAGAGTTCTTTCAGTAGGTGACCAGGCATATAGATGTGGGTAGTGCAGTGGATACGATCTGCATGGATTTTACTAAGGCATTTGACAAGGTTCCACACGGTAGACTTATTCAGAGAGTCAGATGGCATGGAATCTAAGGATGTTTGTCCAGTTGAATTCAGAATTGGTTTGCCTGCAGAAATTAGAGGGTCGTGGTGGAGGGAGTACATTCGGTTACGACCAGTTGTGTCCCACAAGGATCGGTTCTCGGACTGCTACGTTTTGTGATATTTATTAACTACCTGGATGTGGGGGTAGAAGGGTGCGTTTGCAGGTTTGCAGACGACAGAAAGGTCGGCGGTGTTGTGGAAAGTGTAGAGGATTGTCGGAGTTTGCAGAGAAAAAATGATAGGATGCAGAAGGGGGCTGAGAAGCGGCAGATTCAGTTCAACCTGGAGAATGCTGAGGTGGTACACCTTGGAAGGACAAGCCCCAAACCAGAGTACAAAGTCAATGGCAGGATGCTTGGCAGTGTGGAGGAACAGGGTGATCTGGGGGTACATGTCCACAGATCCCTGAAAGTTACCTAATAGGTAGATAGGGTAGTTCAAAAAGCTTATGGGGTGTTTGCTTTCGTAACTCGAGGAACAGAATTTACGAGTCGCGAGGTAATGGTGGTGCTCTATAAAATTCTGGGTAAACCACACTTGCAGTACTGTGTCGAGTTCTGGTCGCCTCAGTATAGGAATGATGTGGAGCATTGGGAAGTGTGCAGAGGAGATTTACCAGGAGGCTGCCTGGTTTAGAGAGTATGCATTATGATTAAAGATTAAGGGAGCTGGGGTTTTACACTTTGGAGAGAAGGAAGATGAGAAGAGACATGATTGGGGTATACAAGATATTAAGGGGAATAAATGGTGTGGACAGCCAGCGCCTCTATCCCAGGGTACCACTGCTCAATACAAGGGGCCATGGCTTTAAGGATAGGGGTGGGAAGTTCAAGGGGGAAATTAGAGGAAGCATTTTTTTACTCGGAGAGTGGTTGGTGCGTGGAGTGTACTGCCTGAGTCAGTAGTGGAGGCTGATACACTAGTGAAATTTAAGAGAGTACTAGATAGGTATATAGAGGAACTTAATGTGCGGGTTTAGATGGGAGGCAGGGTTTAGGCGTCGGCACAACATTGTGGGCCATAGTGTATGTACTGTGCTGTACTGTTCTGTGTTCTGTGCTCTATGCCAGACTATTACAGGTACTGGTAACCAGTAACATCGGCTTCCAGACTACTCTCTATAATTCCTGCCCAATTGTGCTGCAATTTGCCTTCCACAAATTTATGACGTAGCATTTAATACCTTCATTCCCGGAATCCTGATTGAGAAGTTGAAGAACCCACCCCTATCTACTTCCTTCTGCAATTGGAGCCTCGACTTCCTAACTGGAAGACCGCAGTCTGTGGGGATTGGTGATAACATCTCCTCCTCACTGACGATCAACACTGGTGCACCTCAGTGGTATGTGCCTAGCCCACTGCTCTACTCTCTATATACCCATGACTGTGCGGCTAGGCACAGCTCAAACACCATTTATAAGTTTGTTGATGATACAACAATTGTTAATATGACCCAGGTGGTGACGAGACGGCGTGCAAGGGTGAGATATGCCAACTAGTGGAGTGGTGTTTCAGCAACAACCTGACACTCAATGTCGGTAAGACAAAAGAGCTGATTATTGACATCAGGAATGGTGAAATGAAGCAACACTTGCCAATGATCATAGAGGGATCAGAAGTGGAAAGGGAGGGCAGGTTCAAGTTTCTGGGTTTCAAGATCTCTGAGTATCTAACCTGTTTCCAACATATCGATACATTTATAGAAAAGGTAAGACAACGGCTATACTTCATTAGAGTTTAAGGATATTTAGTATTTCTACAGATAAACTCAAAAAAACTTCTAAATATGTATCGTGGAGAGCATTCTGACAGGCTGCATCACTGTCTGGTATGCGGGAGGGGCACTGCACAGGACCGACAGAAGCTGCAGAGTGTTGTAAATTCAGTCAGCTCCACCTTAGCTACAATCCTACAAAGTACCCAAGGAGCAGTGTCTCAGAAAGGCAGCATCCATTATTAGGACTTCCAGCAGTCAAGGCATATCCTTTCCTCACTGTTTCCATGAGGAAGAGATGCTGAAACCTGAAGGCAAACATTCAGCGATTCAGTAATAGCTTCATCCCCTCTGCCATCCGATTCCTAAATTGACATTGAACCCCTGGGCACAACCTCACTTTATTTTAACAAATAGTATTCCTGCTTTTGCACGATTTCTAACCTATTCAATATTTGTATACTGTAATTTATTTCTTTATCTAACTATCTATTAATCTATCTATCTATTTGTATATTTGTTATTCTATTTTGATCTTTTCTCCATTATGTTTTGCATTAAACTGCTACTACTAAATTAATAAATTTCACGTCACTTGCCGTTGATACTAAAGTGTATTCTGATTCTGATTCGTCCAGCTACAGGTTCAGACTTATCCTTCTCAATAACCACCGGAAAACATCCAGAGTTATTAACCGTAAATCTTGCCCAGCGAAACTCCAAGCATCTTGCCAGGCTCAGTTCCCAATAATATATCAAGTGTGCCCCCTCCCTGGTGGACCATCAACATGCTGTTTCTGGAAACCTTCATGAATACACCTAACAAATAATGTCCCATCCAAGCCTCGTGTGTTAAGGTAGTGCCAGTCATTCTGGGTCGATAATTCACCAACAAGAGTATCCTAATGCTTGACATCCGTCAATAACCCGCTGACATATTGGCGCTATTTAAGTGGGAGTTAGATATGGCCCTTGTGGCTAAATGGATCGGGGGTATGGAGGGAAGGCTGGTACAAGGTTCTGAGTAGGATGAGCAGCCATCATTATACTGAATGGCGGTGCAGGCTCGAAGAGCCGAATGGCCTACTCCTGCACCTATTTTCTATGTTTCCATATGTGTTCCTCTATATTAATGGCTAATGTGAGGTCCACAGAATTGCACCTTTCTTATTCCAGAGTTCTACCCACATTGTGTTACTTGATGAGCTTCAGGGATAACCTTGAACTTGTGACATTTTGCTGATCAGCACTGCAGCTCCCCGACCCCTTTTAGCACACTCTGGAGTCTCTAAATCCTGGAATGTTTCGATACAAGTCCTGACATTCTCTCTACCAGATCTCTGTAGGCTGTGGAAAAATAAAGGAGCTAGGTCCCTTTGTCTTAGCTGTTTTACACACTGCACTGAAAAAAAAACTCACTTCTGGCGTTGAGTGCTACTGTGCTCAATAACGTGGCCCCATCTTGATCTCCTTTTGGGGTTACTTTGACCTCATCTCTACCTTACACCAATGCAACCTACTGACCTGTTGCTCTGGATACCAACATACCCTCCACATGCCACATGATCAAAACCATCAGGGTGGCTCCAGCAAGATTCCCTCTGAGAATATTAGTTCCCCTTCAGTGTAACCCATCTTCCCTGTACATGAAAACCCAATGATCAGTGGTCCTGATGCCTTCCCTGCTGCCCAAGATTGTTAGCCACACACTAAAGTGCACCAAATAACCATCTCTGACGTCGCAAGCATGTGGCATCTAAAGTAATCCTGAAATCACCATCTCAGAGTTTTTTTTATATATTCTTTAACTTTCTGCCCACCTCCCTAACTTATCTTTGCAGGGTATTGTCTCTCTGTTGTTCTAATCAGGATCATGACCTCTGGCTGCTAATCCTGCTCTTTCTGAGAGATATCCTTGGTCATGGCATGACGGAGGTAACGCACCATCCTGCAATCTCACTCATTTTCACAGATAATCCTGTCTGTATCTCCCCTGTTAAAGTGTTTCGTGCATGAGATACATATCCTTTTATTTCCTGTACAGTGGAATGCAAAGGTATGGGCACCCCGGTCAAAGTGTCTGTTACTGCGAATAGTTAAGTGAGCAGAAGATGAACTGAACTCCGAAACTCATAAATTTAAAGATGTGTTTCTTTTTTTCAATTGTTTAAACAAGATTAGTGTATTATTTTTGTTTTGTACAATTTTGGAGTGGATAAAAAGTATAAGTTTGCAAAAGTTTGGGCACCCGAAGAGAGTTGAGCTCTCAGATAACTTTAACAAGGTCTCCGACATTAATTAGCTTGCAAGGGCTATAGTTTGCTCACAGTCATCGTTAAGAAGGGCCAAAGGTTGCGTATTTCAAAGCTTTATAACTACCCTGACGACGTAAAACTTATCCCAGAAATCAGCAGCCATTGACTCCTCTAAACAGCTGCCCAGTGCTCTGAAAATCAAATAAATGATGTTCACACAGCCGGAGAAAGCTATAAGAAGATAACGAAGCATTTTCAGGCAGCCGTTTCTTCAGTTCGTAATGTAGTAGGAAAAAAAGAGGGAGCAGCAAACGGACAGGTTGTGACGGATGCAGGAGTGTTTCATACAGACGAAAGTATACCCCAAGATCAGGCAGTTTTGAAGAACCGGGAAGCACGGGTAACAAGTTCGCCTCAACCTTCAATTTAACAGTGCGGGACGTGAAATGCAAAGGGGTTTTCTCTGCGATGCCATCGAGATCAGATGTAAGCAGTAGTTTTGTAACTCTAAGGCAACACACACAATGGAAGAGAGTAAACATTTGTCAGGACTCTGATGGACGGTGTCGGCCCAAAACGTCGACAGTTTATTCTTTTCTGTAGATGCTGCCTGGCCTGCTGAGTTCCTCCAGCATTCTAAGTGTGGAAAAGAGAAAGCAGCTGCAATGTGGGCCGAGACCCTTCATCAGGATCTCATTTTGTGCGTGTGTGTGTGTTCTTTTGTATTTCGATCATCTGCAGATTTTCTCGTGTTTGTTTTGTAACTCTGTTCATCTCATTGTTTCCATTTACCCACAAGTGGGGGGATAGAATAGGGAACTGAATTATAATACTTTACAGTATTTATTTCTAACGTTCCGTGAATTTAAAAATCAGATTCATTGGGTATTTCACGGCATTCTTTAGTTCTTCTCGGAATTTGCTCAGAGTCAGGGCGTAAATACAAGTGTTGGTGCAGGAACTGAGAATCTGCAGCATTGTTGCTGTGTGTTCTGCGGTGTAACGGGGATCAGTGACAGAACTAACAAAACTCTTTGAAATCCGTCTATAGATATAAAATACCACCAGTGTTCCCCACAACAATATGAAAGTACCGATTATGCTGAAGAGCAAAACGATGGATTTCCGTCGGTTCTCCATCTCCCGGTCCTTCTCACTCTCTCGACTCTTTTGTCCTCGGAGCCCCCTGCGGGCTCGATTTGCCACTAGAATCCGCCTGACAGTCAACATATTGAACAGGAATATCAGAATGAAAGGTAAACAAGGGTAGAAAATGCGGTGAAATATGTCAAATGCAGCCCACGCAGGAGAGTTTTCGAAGCTCGGTAATAAAGTACAATACCGGGAAACTCCAGTACCGTACAAAAGGACCACCGGGACAGGCTCCAAAGAGGCGAGTACACTTACTGTCCCGATAACCACAGCCACCGTTCTCTCGGTACAATATTTTGTTTTCAGCTTCTCACAGCAAATAGCCACAAATCGATCGATGGTGAATGCGACGGTCAGCCAGACTGAGGCCCCAGTGCTCGCAAACATCAACCACCTGACGAGTCTGCACAGAGGAGTAACGGAAAGGAATGATGGGGGGAAATAAACCTGAGCAGTCCACCTCAGCAGTGGATTCGAGATAACGACCAGGAGATCGGCCACTGCCATTCCCACTAGGTAGAAAGTGATACATTTGGAGAGACCGCACTTGCCCCGGGACAGGATCACAATCGCCACAAAGTTCGCTGGAAGAGAAACAGAGAACAGCAAGTTCAGAAAATACTGATTAGAAGCCCATGAAGCAGGTTCAGGGGATCCTGTGATATATCCACTTTATTGTTGAATTTAGTGGTTGGAGGGTTGAGA